>NC_092016.1:28130000-28430000 GCF_042242105.1 Pempheris klunzingeri
GGATGAGGAAAAGATGAGTGAGTGGCTGAGAGAAATTTACGTTAGGAGACCGGGTGGCTTTTTCCACACAGCTCCGTCCCTATTGGTCTATGACTCCATGCGCGCCCATATCACCGATGCTGTCAAAAAACAAGCGAAGCGAACTAATTCGGAGCTTGCCGTCATTCCGGGTGGATTAACTAAAGAACTCCAGCCGCTAGATATTGGTGTCAACAGGGCGTTCAAAGCTAGACTGCGAACTGCGTGGGAGCAGTGGATGACAGAAGGCGAACACACGTTCACCTAGACGGGGAGACAGCGCCGGGCGAGTTACGCCACTATCTGCCAATGGATCGTGGATGCCTGGGCTGATTTATCAGTCTCAACTGTGGTCCGAGCTTTCACGAAGGGAGGAATAATCTCTGAACTGCCAGGCAACAGCAGCGACACTGACTTGGATAATGACGAGAGGGAGCCGGGCAGGTTGGATGCCGTACTCGCCCAACTGTTCAATTCGGACACTGAAGAAGAAGAATTCGAGGGATTCGTGGACGAGGAATGAACTGAAAAAGTAAGCTTTACGTGTTATACGTAACTGAACAATGTTGAGTTATGCACTAACGTTTGATTTAGTGGTATCAGACTGTTTCTTTTACTACGTGTTTACTGAACCAGGGAAAAGTTCCCCTCCACGTTTGGGAGAAGAGTGAGCAAGGCTGGGAGATATTGTTAATATGCACATTAACGTTTGAACAACGTTACCATGGGAGTGAACGGAGTTGTCAGAACGCTTAATAAAGTTTGACTTTATCTGACCGTTTTGTTGACATTCCTTTTAGCACAGCTCCATCTAGTGGATGCACAACGCAACCCCAGTCAAACGTTTGACTGCAGTATCTTCTATTCTATGCGCCTTATAATCCGGTGCGCCCTATATATGAAAACAGTTCTAAAATAGGCCATTCATTGAAGGTGCGCCTTATAATCCGGTGCGCCTTATAATGCGGAAAATACGGTACTACCCGTGTTTTTGCCTTCAGAACAGCATCACTTCTTCTAGTTACACTTGTAGAGTTGTACAGTTTTTGAAGGAACTCAGCAAGTAGGTATAGCTAATAGTCTATTTGAGTTTTTTCAGTCACGTTTAGAGCGAACCATAGCACAGAGACAGCTCTGGTGAAGGTTACAAACACTCTGTATGGCATCAGACAGAGGACTTCTCTCTGTACTTGTCTTGTTAGATCTGAGTGCTGCTTTTGATACCATTGACCATCACATCTTATTACAGAGACTGGAACAATTCATTGGCATAAAAGGAACTGCATTAAGCCAGTTTAAGTCCTATTTCTCAGATCAATTGCAGTTTGTACATGTTAACAATGAGTCCTCTGTCCACACTTAAGTTAGACATGTTCCACAAGGTTCAGTGCTTGGACCAATACTATTTACTTTATATGTGCTTCCTCTGGGTAATAATATCAGGAAGCACTCCATTAATTTCCACTGTTATGCAGATGATACCCAATTATACTTATCAATAAAGTCAGATGAATCCAATCAGTTGGCTAAACTTCAAGTCTGCCTTAAGGACATAAAGGGCTCCTGGATGAGCAGCAACTCTCTGCTGCTAAACTCAGATAAAACTGAAGGTAGCACCTTGGCAGCAGAGTTTGGCTGGTCCTCACCCAGTTTTAAGCCTCCTACAGCTCTTTCGGTTTCAGTTAATGACTGTTTCAACCTACATATGAAAGTGATGATCATTAGTACCTTCTTCTTCTTCTCCTTTCAGCTTTTCCCTTCAGGGGTCGCCACAGTGAATCAGTTGCCTCCATCTAACCCTGTCTTCTGCATCCTCTTCTCTCACACCAACTACCTTCATGTCCTCTTTCACTACATCCATAAACCTCTTTGGTCTTCCTCTAGGCCTCCTGCCTGGCAGTTCAAAACTCAGCATCCTTCTACCAATATATTCACCATCTCTCCTCTGGACATGTCCGAACCATCTCAGTCTGGCCTCTCTGACTTTATCTCCAAAACGATGATCATTAGTACCTGTTTGGTATAATTGGTTAATCATACACCTGACTATGATGCTACAAAATCCCTGACTGTGTGCAAGTGTACCTGGAAGAACTGATGCTGTTCCGAAGGCAAAGAGTGGTCACACCAAATATTGATTTGATTATCTTCACAGCATTTCTTCACACCTGCCTAAGACTTTTGTACAGTACTGTACCTGGCTAACATACAGGAAACAGCCCACATGCAGACACAGTTGGCCATTTCATTCTCAACATCGGCTGTTGCTGACCTCCATTGTGTTGTGGCTTTTTACATTTGTGTTTCTGTTGTTGCAATGTTTTAAACGAAATCTTCCCATTCTTTCCAAATGTTTACACAAATGGTGTTTATATGCATACTGAGTGGTGAGGTGAGATCCGATCACAGGTGGTCACTGGAGACACAGTCTAATGCCAGGTGTGTACTGAGGCACTGACATACTGAGACGTCACAAGCATCAACATGCATCTTAGGTGATCAGATCACCTGACAGAGACGAGTTGTTGGACATCTCCAAAGGCAGATGAAAAAAAGAGGCTTAACAACACACCACAGACATGCTGCTTCAGCAGCCTCAACACTTCTTTTGTCTTTTTTGTGTGCGTGTGTGTGTGCGTCTGTATCCATCAACATTTGCTGACATGCACTTTTAGACCAGAGCCACAACAGATCAGCCACAGGATGTTTGGTGTTTAGTGTGTGTTTCACAGATCACAATGCAGGCTTGATAAGATCCTTGGTGTGGCTGGACTGTGCTGAATGAACAAAAAGGACAAGCGTGAGCACATGCACACAACACAATGCTACTGATGGCACAGAGGTGTGAAGGACGAGACAATGCTCAGTGTGCATGTTTATGCAACGCAGTAAAGTACCCTATATTGGCAGTGAGCTTTAAGAGAGCTCATAACAAAGTCGTGGTGATCACTCAGGCTGCAGGTGGACCTGTGAGCTCATAGGAACCATTGATGTGACCATGTAATCCATGCATGGGTGAGGACACAGCCGCCGGAACAACAGATGGTTTGAACAGATAGAGAAATTGTCTCATGCTCGTTACGATCACTCTGAAAGCAGAGCCTGTTGAATTTCATGTGTCATCCTGCCTTCCTTCTACCTTAGATCTAGCTGGGTATATACATACATATATACATACAGTGGCAAGAAAAAAATATGTGAACCTTTTGGAATTTCATGGTTTTCTGCATTCACTTGTCATAAAATGTGATCTGATCGTCATCTTAGTCAAGGGTATTGACTAATATAATGTGCCTAAAATAACAAAAAAAATCTGATCTTTCATGTCTACCAACAACCATAAACACCTCATAGTACTAGTGGAAAAAGTATGTGAACCCTTGAGTTAATGACCTCAAAAAAGCTAATTGGAGTCAGGTGTTAGCATACCTGGACTCTTGTTAAGAAAATGAGTTTCTAGGTGTGGACTAGAGCTTGACTGGTAAAAAACAGTCAAAGCTTTTGAGTTTGCTCCGCACAAGAAGAATGCGCTTATGTGAGCCATGCCTCGCCAAGAAGAGCTTTCAGAGGATCTATGATGACTTGTTGATTTGCATAAAGCTGGAAAGGGTTACTAGGTGATGTCAGAGACTTTAGAAACTCACCAGTCTACAGTTAGGCAAACGATCTACAAATGGAGACACTTTGGGACTGTGGCTACTCTACCAAAATGTCAAAATGACCCCAAGAGCATAACGAAGACTCATAAATGAGGTAAAGAAACAACCCCGAGTGACAGCCAAAGATTTGAACATATATCTTCATGAGTCTCGAGTATGTAAAACATTGAACGAGCAGGGTGTCTATGGCAGGACACCACGAAGGAAGCTGCTGCTTACTAAAAAGAACATTGCTGCACGCCTGAAGTTTGCGAAAAAGCACATTGACACTCCACAGCGGTATTGGCAAAATGTTTTGTGGACTGATGAAACTAAGATTGAACTATTTGGAAAGAAAACACAGCACTACATCTGGAATAAAAACTGCTCTGCATATCATCATGAAAACACCATCCCAACTGTAAAGTATGGTGGAGGAAACATCATGATTTGGGCCTGCTTTGCTGCAGCAGGGCCTGGCCAGCTTGCAATCATTGAGTGTATCAAAAAATTCTTCAGGATAATGTGAGACTATCTGTACGTCAGCTGAAACTCTGTCGAAGTTGAATGACGCAACAGGACAATGACCCAAAACACCGGAGCAAGTCCACAGCAGAATGACTTCAGAAAAACAAAATCCGCCTTTTGGAGTGGCCATGTCAGACCCCAGACCTCAACCCAATGGAGATGCTACGGAATCATTTGAAGAGAGCCATACACATGAAACGTCCACAGAATATGACGGAAATTCAGTTCTGCCAGGAAGAATGGGCTACAATTCTGAATCCTGAACGATGTGCAGGTCTGATCCACAGCTACAGGAAGCACCTGGTTGAGGTTAGTGCTGCCAAGGAGGGGGGTCAACCAGTTATTAATTCTAGGGGTTCACTTTTTCCACTACCATGTATGAATGTTGAATGAGTGTGTTCAATAAAGACATGGAAGATCAGAATTTTTTTTGTGTTATTATTTTACGCACATTATATTTGTCAATACCCTTGATTCATATGAAGATCAGATCACATTTTATGACAAATTAATGCAGAAAACCATGAAATTCCAAAAGGTTCACATACTTTTTCTTGCCACTGTATATATCCCATCTATCCACCTGGCCAATGTCCGTTCACTGGCAAAAAAGATAGACGAACTGCTGCGCCTAAACAGAACCAACACAGACTTCAGAGGATCCGCTGCCCTGTGCTTCACAGAAACCTGGCTTGGTGAGCTCATACCGGACACTGCACTTCACCTGCAGGGCCTCCAACTCCTCTGAGCAGATCGCATAAGCCAACCTGCCCTCTATCCAGGACTTAAACACAGTCAGAGTCAGGAAACAGGCAGGAAACATCACTTCAGAAACTCTAACTGGGCATATGTAGCAAAGCATACGTGTATACACAGCTGAGCAATGGTTTAACCTTGTGGTACTGGCTTTGATTTGCTTTAATGTTGAGAGTTTGCATGTTCTCCCTGTGATTGTGTGGGCCAAAAGTCGTGGAAGTCAGGTTAACTGGTGACTCTAAATTGCCCATAGGTGTGAGAGTCAATGTGTCAGCCCTGTGACTGACTGGTGGCCAGGGTGTACCCCACCTCTTGCCCAATCTCAGCTGGGATTGGCTCCAGCCCCCCCGTGACCCTGAAGGATAAACGTTATAGACAATGGATGGAAGAATGTAATTATTGATTATTTCCAATGTGGCAAAATGCCCACTCTCTCTGCGCTAGTTAAAATTTCACATGGTTGCATTCATGTCCAGCACTTAGTGCCATATGTACAGTGCAATCATCCATCTAATTCTGCAAAGTAACTAAAGCTGACACAAATGTAGTGGAGTACAACGTACAATATTTGCCTCAGATGGAGATGAGAAGTGGAACAAGGTAATGGAACAGAAAATAGAAATAGTGATTACATGTACCTCAAATTTGTACTTGAGTAAATTTACTGCTAACACGGTATCTGTGGTTGGAGTTTATTTTAAAAATAATAAATAACTTGTTATATCAGCCACTGCTAAGAAACTTCAAACTCAATCTTTACATCAATGCAGAGCTAAGTTAGAAAAATTAAGCCAATGATTCATCAGCATGAAGGTTATTGGTTAACATCATGCTGTATCAAAAACAACATGCGACCAACGTCATGTTCTGGTGGAACACCTGAGAACCCTAACCCTAGCACCAATGCTCCTGGTGCAAAAGTCAGGGTGGAGCTCTGAGTGTCTTGTTGTGTCCAACCAAGAGTTGAAAAAATGTCACCTCTGCACTGACCAGACTGTTTCAGAGCTCACAGCTTCGGCCGGGAGGGTCACACATTGGACCACCTGTGTGCCACTCTTCTATCAATCCAAAGTCAACATTTTCACACTAGAAGTTAACTAGACACGATGCTAGCCTGTCCATCTTCTGCATGATTAGAGCACTTTACACACACACACACACACACACACACACACACGCAAGCACACAGGTAGTCAGTAGGTCTCAGCTTGTTTACCCACAGCTAATATGAACAGAAAGTTAATTGACACAAGGCCCATTTCCAGGGCAGTCTTAGACTTTAAACTCTCTCTAACCTGTTAACTTTTGCTCTACACCGTTTTTAGACCTAGGTAAGTAATTATCTAGCAGCAGACTGCCTGAAGGTAAAGCTGCTGACCTATTGTCAGAGGCCAGCCTGAACCATGCTTAAGTCCTTTTTGTGAACACATCAACCCATGAAAAATACTAATGAACACACTATACCTGTGGCAGTAGGACAGTTCAGTAACCCACTTTTCGTCTGCATTTCCTACTGACTTGTTAAGAGCACTGAAACTGTTCTACTGAGGGACCGTGACAATATTGACAACACAACCCACCATTTCCCTGCCAAATATACATTGTCTTTACATATGTGGGGGCTAAGAAAGACTGACCCTGTTCACACCGGGCAATAACATGAGTCTTAGGTGATCTGATCAGTGCATCAGTTCACACCTGGCATTAAAATGCATCTCCACTTGTGATCAGGTCTCACTTCCAAATGGTAGACACATTTCATTTTACACATTAAAAACATCTATTTAATGGCAGTGTCTAACACCATCTCCCTTTTAGAAGTCTGTGTGTCTATGCCTGGTCTACTCCGATGGAGCGCACAGCAAAGCTTCTGTAAGCAGCTATGTGGAGAACAGAGCTGTGGCCTTTCATATCCATGTAAAAAAGACATTCAGGGTTTGAAATTTACTCACCACTCGTGCTGATCAGCAGGGTGAATGTCACCATCTGATAGAGCTAATGCTACTGATGCTCATTCCAACCATCCCACTGAGGGCTGGACATCTGCTACCAGGACACACAAAGTCCTCCACCTGCTTACCTCAAGCTAAGTCTTTTAGAACACCCAGAAAAAAAAAAACAACCAGCACTCCCCAAGACCAAATCTACCTGAGCCACTACATGTTTCTTCCTTCTGGCAAGTGTTCACCAAGTCCACCACGACCAAACTCATTTACCCAAAAGTATCACTCGCCTGAACACCGTCCTTCAGAACCCAGTCTAAGAACCCAGCTAGCAGTCAGAACCCTTTACAGTCCAGATACTCAGTCTTGTGAGCTGACCTGATTTTATTTCACAGGTCTCACTGAGCAGATGGTAACCATAACTCTCAATTCTTCAACACTATGTAGAAATAGTTAACTTTGCTGTTCCATTCTTGTACATATACACATGTACCTGTACATTTGCTCAGGATTACTGGCATGTTAATGCAACAAAAATGGCAGAGCTGAGTTGCAAGGGCAGAGCAGCACAATCACATCAACAGCACGCACACACTTGAGTTCTCTCTCTCTCTCTCTCTCTCTCTCTCTCTCTCCCCCCCCCCCCCCCCCCCCCCCCCCCTCTCTCCCCCCCCTTGAAATACACACACCAGAGGATGCTGCCGTATACTGGAGCCAGAGACTGAAAGTAGTGCAGCCTTTTCTATACATTCAATTGAGACTCAATTTGAATCCAATTGGGGATCCAAGAATGCAAAGCAAACTGTGAGATTCCCAAAGAAAACCCACAGTCTACTAATCAGGGGTCCAGGCTGATATCTCAGAAGCACATTTTTACAATTCAGTCCCCTCTGTATGCGTGAGAGGAGGAATCCTTTCATTGTTTGTCTCAGTGCAGGCTGTCTCCCATATCTTCCCCCGTCAGTTGTGTTTACATGTAGTTAGAAATGTGTGGAAGAGGAGGAGTTAAAGAATGAGCCTTTAAAGCTGTTGCTTTTTCATAAAATATACTCCATTAGGTGAGGTTGTGACATGTATATGACATTATTCAACCAAAATGCACCTCAACAGGTGATGCTTCAGTGCCCAAATGTTCCCAGTTAGATGAGCTCCAGTGACCCCTTCACTAACTTCACTTCCCTCCGCTCTCCTGACTGACCTGTTTGTTTAAGTCAGTGACAACTAATCAATGACAGTGGGGGCTTTGAACACAGGACACCGACACTGAGGAGGACACCAGGAACATAGGTGCGTATAAGCCAACATTAGGCTGCTTTTAAACATCACAGTTCCATGTGAATCTGGTATAGGGTGAAATGTTCTCATTAATATCATTCAATCCTTTAATCAACCTCCGAAGTTAGACACATGTCAAGGCCCTGACCTGCTCAGTCGTTGTCGCCATCATCATATCCAACATTATTTGTTAGTGTATGAATGTGTGTCAAAAAGTCTCATTCAGCAGACCATAAATGAGGAGGGGCACAGACGGCGGCTAACACTCAGTCTTCCAGTGAGACCAGCTGAGCCACCACGAGAAGCTAGTGAAGTTAGCTCTGAAGTTAGCAGCGTGTGCTTGTGGCCACAGAAGATGGGAGTTACTGTCTGTGGAGCCACGCACGGACGAGTCTACGTGGGAGAGAACACTCAGGCTGAGGTGGACCTGCCGACGGTGACCGAGGCTCCCCGGCCAGTGTACCCTCCATGGCCCGTGGAGGTATCAAAGGTGGCGGACAGCCGCTAGTGTGTGTGTGTGTGTGTGTGTGTGTGTGTGTGTGTGTGTGTGTGTGTGTGTGTGTGTGTGTGTGCGACAAAAGAGCTAATTACAGCACAGTAGAAACAGCTCCACTGTGGTCCCACCTGGTGTCTGCCTGCTTACTCACGCGTCTCTCGGTGTGAAGTTAAACCCGCAGAACGCAGAGCTCCAGCTCGACGGAAACATTACATTTCTGTGACAATGGCTCAGGTCTATCCGTATCTCTCTGCCCGACTGGTTTTGGAAGAAAACCCTTTCAAAGTGTACCGATACCACCGACCAATGGCTGTTGGTTTAATCGTGACTGACGTCTTTCTGACCAATCCCCGGTGTCAGCCTGACGCAGGGCTGACCTCTCGGCCAATAAAAGTAAGAGGAGGCGGGATTTTAATGGATTTGTCGAACGCGACTTTGCTTTGACCAATGGTTGAAGTTAACTGTGTGCAAAACGAAGCCAAAACCAATGAAACACGTCAACTCGGAGTAGGCGGTATTTAGACAGCTGTATCAACCAATCAGTGACAGCTAAGAACTTGGATTAATGGCGGCAGCAAAACAATAGCACGTTGGCACCTGACAGAGAGAAGGTCTGAGGGCAGTCCCCGGACTTTGTCTTGTACTCCACATAAACTGTGACTGACACAGCCTTCACATAATGAGAAGAAAACCTACAGTGTCTAACACTAGGAGCCATTCTTTGATTGCTGTTAAAATGCCTGTCAACACCTGCTCTGTCCACTTTATTTTCTCTTTAAAACATAAAGCAACATTTCCTTCTGGTGAATTATACAGTGTTCACTTATACATTTGGGGCTATTTTAAAGGCCTGTACAACTTCAAAATGATGCAAATACTTTAACCAAGATAGTCCTCTATTCGCTTATGGGAAGAGCATGGGGAAAACCCTTAATTTAGTCAGCGTGCTGGTTTGAAACACCACCTAGTTCTCACCCCAGATTAGCAAGACAGGAGTTCTGACTCCAGATCAGTGACATCCAGCTATTGATCCAGATATCTTTGGGTTTAACTCAGGTTTTTGCCATCTCAGAGCTGGTTCACTTTTAACTTGAGTCCATCACCATGGTAAGCAAGATAGATAGAGAGAGAGACAACACAAACAGCAACCAACGTACTAGCAGTGACTGTAGTACTAACAATAGGAATGTGTCTAAAAGATTAGCAGTATGATATTATTGAAAAACATGACGAGTGGCCGACGATCCCCAGCAGTGATTCATGAAGCAGAGAACCGCAGCAGCAGGACCAGGACCAGAATCCACAGGAACCTGAGAGATGAGAAAGCACAGAAAGGCTCCGGGGAAGATAGCAAGTTAGAGGCAGACATTTGGCTGACATGAGACATAATGATGGACAGGAAGAGGAGGATAGAGAATAGAGAGGAGCTCAGTGCACCATAGGAGTCCCCCGGCAGTCTGAGCCTATAGCAGCATAACTAGGGGCTGGTCTAAGGCCTGATCCAGCCCTTAACTATATGCCTTGTCAAAAAGGAAGGTTTTTAGTCTACTCTTAAATGTAGAGAGGGTGTCTGCCCCCCCAACCCAAACTGGAAGGGGGTTCCACAGGAGAGGAGCCTGATAGCTGAAAGTTCTGCCTCCTGCACTACTTTTGGAGACTTTGGGAACCACCAGTAGACCTGCATTCTGGGAGCGCAGTGCTCTAGTGGGGTAGTACGGTACTATGAGCTCTTTAAGATATGATGGGGCCTGACCCTTAAGAGCCTTGTAGGTGGGGAGAAGGATTTTAAACTCTATTCTAGATTTTACTGGAAACCAATGAAGAGAAGCCAGTACAGGAGAAATGTGGTCTCTTCTTTTAGTTCTCGTCAGAACACGAGCAGCAGCGTTCTGGACCAGCTGGAGATTCTTTAACGACTTATTGAGGCAGCCTGATAATAATGAGTTACAATAGTCCAACCTAGAAGTGACAAATGCATGGACCAATTTTTCTGCATCATCAGTGGATATGATGGGCCTGATTTTAGCAATATTACGTAGGTGGAAAAAGGCAGTTCTAGAAATCTGTTTAATGTGGGAGTTAAAAGACAAATCTTGATCAAATAAGACTCCCAGATTCCTCACAGTGGAGCTGGAGGCCAGAGTAATGCCATCCAGAGCAGTTATGTTGGCAGAAAAGGTGTCTCTGAGGTGTCTTGGGCCAAGCAGAATAACTTCAGTTTTATCTGAATTTAGCAGCAGACAGTTGCTGCTCATCCAGGACTTTATGTCCTTAATATGACTGGCTTCATATTAAAAAGAAAGAAAGAAAGTCAGAACATAAAGTAGACTCCAGTGATTTCTCTCTAACCTGTTGACGTGGCAAAGAACCAAGGTTCTAAGCCACTAGGCCAGATTTATAGTTGTCTTATCAGTGCGCAATGGATTGAGAACACTTTTGTCAGGACCACTGCTCCTGCTCCTGCCTTTGGCCAGAGGTGGCACTGTTTGTCTGTCTCTGTGTCTCTCTCTTTCTCTGTGTGTGATTGCAGGAGCGGAGGCAGCTGTGTGATCACCTGCAAGCAATCAGTCTGTCAGCTACTTAAGTCCGGTTCTGGCATTTACCCCCTGTCAGTTTGTCAACTCTGTTGTTCATCCCAGACCTGTTCCTTCCCCGATCGCGACTCCTGCCCTGCCTTGCCGGTCCTGGATTCCAGCCTGCGACTCCAGCTTTGAAACCTGTTTTGGAACACTGTTTGCTTAGATCAGCCTTAGTACCTAACAGCTAAGTTTTCTAGTTATTTTGTTAGCTGTTCTCTTTTTGTTTATTGGTTTCCGGCCCTTGTAGTTCGGCAGCTAAGCTTTGTCCTTTTGCTTTGTTAGCTGTTCCGTCCTCAGTTGGTTGTCTTTGTTTTTGTGATCTGCTATACTCCCTTTGTTAGTTCCCCTTTTTTGTTTGCGAGGAGTGGCAGCCTCGTCATTTTTTCATATCCGGTGATTATTAAATCCGTGTTTAACCTAAATTCTGTTTGTGGGTCCTGTGTTCACATTTTGGGTTCTCGGTCCAGTTCTGACAGTACAAACTGACCAAGATGGACCCAGTGGACACGGATGCCAATTGGGAAACCACATCTGGCCCCTCGGTGCGCCAGGCTGTAGCCAGCCAAGGGGTGCTGTTGGGGCAGCACGACCAATCCTTGAGATCCTTGACGGAAAGTAATGTAGCCATGCTCCACCAGATGGCGGCGCTTACCAGTCAGGTTACGAATCTTTCAACTCTGATAGTGCAGCTTACACCAGGTCAACCCACAGAGGCATCTCGGTCAGCTCAGTTAGCATCAGGCCCCCCCGTATCACCTGTTCATGGTCTAAGTTTGACTCCGTGAGCCTTTTGTTCCGGTGCCCGAGCGTTACGCAGGAGACATGGGCACGTGCAGGGCTTTTTTGACTCAGTGTTCTTTGGTGTTTGGACAGCAGCCGGGGTCATATGGTACAGATCACGCTCGCATAGCTTACCTGATTAGTTTGCTGAAAGGTTCGGCCCTTGAGTGGGCTACAGCGGTTGGGAATAAGCAGTCAGAGTTCTGCAACTCGTATGAAGCCTTCACACAGCAGATGTGTATGGTGTTTGACCACCCCGTACGGGGCAAGGATGCCTCCAGGCGTTTTTTTTGCTTGCGCCAGGGCTCCCGCAGTGTGGCTGAGATGGCGGAGGAATTTAGGACTCTTGCTGCAGAATCTGGCTGGAATGACGAGGCCCTCCAGGGAGCCTTTTTGCAGGCCCTTAATGACTCTGTAAAAGACGAGCTGGCCTGCCGGGATGAGCCTAAAGAGCTGGATGAACTTATCACTCTCTCCATACGCATTGACAACAGACTCCGTGAGCGGTGGAGAGAGCAGAATGTTGGTTATCGGCCACTGACGAGCGGCGGGTCCACTCCTCGCCGTCCTGATCATGCACCGCCTCCGCCAGCCTACAAACCTGCAAACCTGCCAGAACCAGAACCCATGCAGATTGGACATGCCAAGCTGTCACCGGAGGAAAGGACACGGCGTAGGGAGTCCAATGCGTGCCTGTATTGTGGGAAGCCTGGCCACTACCTGTCTACCCGCCCCTCCCGACCAGTAAAAGAGCCGGCTCATCAGTAACCCGGGAGATTCTGGTGAGCCCAACTACCTGTCCTCCTCCCACACGTTTCCAGCTTTCTGCCTCCCTCTTGTGGGGCAACCAGGCATTGGCTCTCTCGGCTCTCATTGACTCTGGGGCTGAGGAGAGTTTTATCGATCAGAGTCTGGTGGCACAGCTAGGGATAGAGACAGTGGAGCTCCAGTGTCCATTAGAAGCCAGAGCCCTCAATGGCCAACCTTTAGCCCAAGTCCACCTGAAAACCACCCCGGTCACAATTTTGCTTTCTGGGAATCATCAAGAGACTTTACACCTTTACGTCATCGACTCCATTCACACACCACTGGTACTGGGATATCCATGGCTCCGGAAACATAACCCCCAAATTAACTGGTCATTAGGGAAGATTAGTTCCTGGAGCGGGTTCTGTCATGCTAACTGTCTGCTCTCTGCTCAAGCTCCCCCGGTTACAGGACCTGAAGGAGTTCCTGAACCTCCTGACCTGAGTGGTGTCCCTGTGACCTATCATGACCTCGCTCTGGTTTTTAGTAAGCATCAGGCCTTGTCCTTGCCGCCTCACCGCCCCTATGATTGTGCGATAGATCTGCTACCAGGTGCACCTCTCCCTAGTGGCCGGCTCTACAACCTCTCCAGACCTGAACGTGAGGCCATGGAGAGATACATAAAAGAGTCACTTGCTGCTGGGATCATCCGGCCTTCATCCTCTCCAGTGGGTGCTGGGTTCTTTTTTGTTGATAAGAAGGATCGCACCCTCAGGCCTTGTATTGACTTCCGTGGACTTAACAACATCACCATCAAAAATAAATACCCACTGCCCCTCATCAGTTCTGCATTTGACCTCCTTCATGGCGCCACCATCTTCACAAAATTGGATTTGCGCAATGCATACCACCTGGTGCGCATCAGAGAGGGCGACGAATGGAAAACAGCATTCAACACACCGCTAGGGCACTTTGAGTACCTAGTGATGCCATTCGGCCTAACTAATGCCCCAGCGGTTTTCCAAGCATTGGTGAATGATGTGTTGAGGGACATGATTAACAGATTTGTCTTTGTGTACTTGGACGACATTTTAATTTTTTCTCAGACCCCAGAGGACCACACACAGCACGTCTACCAGGTCCTCCAGCGACTCCTGGAGAACAAGCTGTACGTTAAGGCGGAAAAATGTGAGTTCCATGTTCCTTCTGTGTCATTTTTGGGCTACACTGTGGCACAGGGCCAGGTACAAATGGACCCAGCCAAGGTTGCAGCAGTCGCCGAGTGGGCCCGACCAGGAAGTCGGAAACAACTACAGAGGTTTCTTGGTTTTGCCAATTTCTACAGACGATTCATTAAGGATTACAGTAGGATTGCGTCACCCCTTACTACACTTACCTCAACATCCATCACCTTTAGATGGACTCCCGAGGCGGAGACAGCCTTTCAGACTCTAAAAGAACTCTTTAGTTCAACCCCTGTTCTCATCCAGCCAGACCCTGCTCGACAGTTCATTGTGGAGGTGGATGCATCTGACATCGGAGTAGGGGCAGTCTTGTCACAACGCTCACCCACTGACAATAAAATACATCCAGTTCTGACAACTTTGGCTAATAGATCAAAAACTTGGAGTTAGAAAAGTGATAAGGAAAATCAATCACTTGTGGCGAGCGGAGGGCCAGAAAAATAAAGAAATAGTCGTTCTTACTCTATTTTTAACAAATCAAGTTGCCAGACAACGCCACTTTGGGATCTCAGCCCAAAGAACTGAATGATGCACCTTTAAAGGCGCACAGGTCCGTTCACTCAAGTAGCAAGAGCAGTGTTCCAATCTCAAAAAATAAGTTTTATTAACAGAATTTGATTAAAATGATATAAAAACACACCATTCACACGGGGATTAAACTAGGGGACTAAATTAAAGCTGAGGATACAGGTGCACGAGCTGATGGACCGGTGAATCCCAACAAACAAAAAAAGAGAAGACACCCAGCTGTGACAGTCACACACACACACACATGAAGGATACCCGAATCCCAGGGAGCACAGCACACAAAAGGGGATCCCACCACCAGACCACCGGACCTCAGCAACTAAAACAAAAGGAACACACACACGGGTTAGTGGGGTTACAATAATCCAACAGAACAACAAACAATAGCTATACAAAAACTTGGAAACAAATAAATGGCAGCAGAAATCAATTAAATTAATTAAACAAAACTACCGGTTGCCAAATATAAATTGCTCAAAATACAAAGAAAAATAAACAAGGTAAGAAACAAGAAAAACTCTGCCCAAATGAAATATCTAAACAAATAAATCTAAATATAAAAATAATCAATACAACAAATCAAGACAACGGAGCAGGGCAATGAAAACAAAAATGCAACCCACACTCCCAACAAACAGACTTTAAAAAGGGCTCCAATCAAGCCAGTCAATTAATAACAGTCAGCACACCAGAGTACCACGCAATGCTTGCGAGTGATGTAAGCCAGGGGGAAAGCAAATGTCTTAAAAAGGCAGGTGAAGTAGAACCTCTCCACCAGACGGATGATGGAAATCGACGCGTTACAGCGGACACGCCGAGGAAACTCACTGACGCCGATCTCCACAAAGCAGCAGCGATCCACACAACGCAGCAGCGATCCAAACAAAGCAGGTCCCCACAAAGCAGCAGCAGTCCCCAGCTACGAGCAGCGCCAACTATGTAGTCAGCTGCTGACGCCACACACCTGACCGCAAAAATCACCGTGCCAACAGTGAGCAGGGTACACGATCCATAAAACTCCGGGGCACTCGAACCAAGGGCCCTGCCCGATGCGAGCGTGGTTGAGCCGGCAGTGACGCAACCAACCAGGAAGCAGAGAGGGAGAGCCAGCAGGGGGGTGTTGGGCTTCACTATACAGTGAATAGCACATGGTGAAGACCGCATGTTTCTTTTCTGTGTAAAACTATTGGGCTCCTTTCCCCAATGCCCAGTTTCACAGATAGGTGTGAAATCACCCCCGCGCCCAGCTCCACTGTCACCATTGGCCGGAGGGGACACATGATTTTACGACCGCAGGCCCACAAAACCAGTTCACCCCCACTGAACTCTTTTTTTTTTTCTCATCGTCTCTCCTAAAGTGGAGAGACCAGCTCTTTCCTGCTCCCTCTCCTCCTGCAGAGGAGAGACCAGCTCAACTCAGCTAAGCTCTGCCTCAGTGTGGTCTGTCCAGAGCAGCCACCTCCTTCATGGTAGCGACACAAGGTCCTGCCTGAAGTAAGCAGATCAGCGCCAGCAGGCACGACCCAGAATCTGCCAGCTGATAACCAACAACAAGAGCACACCAGCAAGTTAGCACAGAGCTGCTAACTAACAGGAACAAAGGAGCGACCGGATTCCTCCAGCCTGCAACCACACAGCAACGGACACGAACCACACCTTTCCTCCAGCAACAAGCTGAGAAAGCAGCACCCTCAAGGACACTTCTTCTACCCCTTTAAGGACTGGTAACAAACTCTAACTGGGCATAATTAGCATAGCATTACTGCATACATGGTTTACCCTTGTTAATGTATTGACTTGCTTTAATGTTCATTGAGTTTGATTATTGTGATGTGTTGCAGATTACTGTGCATCCATTAAGTTTAGTTGATGTTAGCCTACAAACTAACCATCCTGTCTTACCCTGCACCTTTATCTCTCTCACACTCACAGTCTGCAACAGGCCACTGAGGGACAAAGCTAAGCTAACAGCACTTAGCTTCCTTTGTCTCCTGTGCCCCACACCCCAGGGGGTCTGGCCATCACCATTTGGTCTCTCTCCCCCACCTTTGTGGGACCCATCTCACATTCCTCAGCCTTATCACACACACACACACACACACACACACACTCTTATTATTTGTTAGTTTAGTCATAGAGACGTAGTTAGATTGTTTGATTGATTTTGTTTCTGTAACAGCAGACGTCTTTAATACCTACTCTGCTTCAGCTGTACTTACAACCAAAGTACAAGTCCTTAATGCATAACAAATGATGTCCCTGAATTTTGCTCTGTTTTAATAAATGTTTTAATACCTGCTGTCTCCTTTAATGTTGTACAAGTGTGGACACTGCCAACCTCTACACTGTCAAGAACTCCTTAATCCTTCAACTAGCTATCAATGTGGTAATTTTGGTAGTAATTATTAAATTAATTATAAAACATAATTCCAAATTGATAGTTTAGTATTTTTATGAGACTAAATCAATTAAAACGGCTGTCTTTTCCTCGTTTTTCGAGGTGGTGCCCCAATCGAGGTGGACTTTAATCAAAGTTCATTTATTTTAATAATTATTAATTATCTTTGATAATTATTAATTATTTCTGATAGCCAAATTGAACATTACCACTTGTCAAAGCACAACAGGGGAAATCCACCCCTTAAATAGCCATGGTGCCGTCAATGGTTGGCTATGGTGCTGCCAATTGGCACCGTCAGAGTATAATAATGGCAACACAATTTCTATGCTGCTACAGACTCAAACAGTCTTCAGGAGACAGAGTTCAGAGCAGCAAACAGTCCTTTAATGACGGCTTTTTAAAGGGAGAACAGTCTATCTGCACAGTACATACAGTCAGAGAGTTCTGAGCTCTCACATACAGTACATCAGCTTATATTCTCATGAGGCTCCACCTGGTTTCCTTTCATCACACCATCAAAATAACCAATCTAGTTATATTGTAACATTACATCATTATAATCATTGGTCAGGTGTGGGTAGTGTAACATTACACCATTATGTTTCTTGACCAGGTCGGGCCTGGATGATGCATCCTTGAGTTGGGATTGTAGAGACTTTCCAGCCACCTGCACTAGTGCGGGCATGCTTTCTTTTTTTATATGCCATGTTGTATAAATTTTACACCAATATTTCTTTCTTTCAATATTTCCTACCTTGTTCTTATTTTTTATTCTAAGTTCTCTCTTCATTGTACACCCTTATTTCTTAGCTTCCTTTTGTTGCCTTTTTAAAAAATTATAGTGTTTAGTGTAAGTGCACTTGTTTTAACATAGAGCAGATATGTGATACAGTGAGGGTCAATGAGTGAGGGATACACACAGTTTTACTTCGGTCCAGTGATGGGTACATGTAAAATCATAGTGAGGAGTATAAGTATCCAAACCATGGTGAAGAATATAAGTCACAGACAGACTAATTACTAAAACTTCAATCAACATAACATCCTCCAGCATATATGTAGCTGTTCCAGTGTTTTACTCCATTATTCCAATAGTTCCAGTGTTTAAATCGATATAGCTGCGTGCAAACTTCATTTCTTTTTAGCACAACACTTGTCTTTTTACACTACACTGTATGTTCTCATCTAAAATCACAATTATATCAACAATAAGCTGCACTTTTGCAAGTTTGGGCTTAAAGACTTCTAGCAGTTACAGATCCATTTTAAAGCAGCCTTGAAGAACTAAAGGATCCACACTAATGTCAAATCATCGAAATTCAGTTAAGATGTATAGGACGCTGTTCTTGGGGCGGCTGTGGCTCAGTGGTAGACTGGGTCGTATCTCAATCAGAAGGTCGGGGGTCTATCCCCAGCTCCTATGGAGCTAAAAGCGAACCTCCTTGGGCAAAACACTGAACCCCAACTTACTCCTGAAGCATGGCTTTCAGTGTGTGAATGAGTATGAAAGAATAGTCGCTTCCAAATTAGATTCCTCCCGTTACATTTGAATTGAATATTACAATGTTGAATTTCCATGTTGAATTAGAACCTTAATATTACCATAAAATGTTTTAGGCCTGCTCAAATAAGCTACTCTCCCTCATTGTGAGAGTGGACAGATAAGGTCAATCTGACCTCCACAGAGTGGCGTCTTCTATTGTTTTGAGAAGCAGATAGATAGAATGTACCAGACTGACCTTGATTGTAGTGCTTTTGTTGTGCAAAACATATTCTAAAGTTTGATTATAGATACACGCCTGCGCAAACAACATCCACAACTGTTAGAGTATCATAGCATCACTACAGGGACGTGCTATCTGTGACGCACGAACCTAAACAACAGAAAAGGTTACGTACTTAATTATGTCCAACAAGCATTTAAAAAAGAGATGTTTGACTCAGTTTGTAGCTCCTCTGACCGCGGGGGTCTGTCATGAGCCCGAGTACTTTACGTGTGACCAGAATAAACTGCTTCTGAGACCTGACTGAACCCTCTGGCTGGATTCTTGGGCTGTCAATGAAAGAATCGATATGTTTCTTATACTCCTGTATGAATGATGTGTGAATGGGTGAATGAGGATGTCATGTAAAAGCACTTTGAGTAGTAGTAGTTGAAATGACTAGAAAGGCGCTATACAGACCATTTACCATTCTTCAAATGTTGGCCTAAAGCCTGTCACGTTAACAGAACTAGTCTATAGGCAGCTTCATGATAGCAGTTAACCCGGACCACCAATGTTAGGCTCCGAGAAGCAGGGAGGCCAAAGAGAACCAGACTAAGATGAAGTGGCGTCGTGTAAACGTTCACATTCCATCATCTCCTGAATCTGGGGGCACATTCACACCACGATAGTCCAGAGGACTCGGTTCGATTAGACACACCTTCATTTGGTTTGGTTCACTTTCACAGTGCACTTTTGAAAGTGGACCAGACCGCCTGGACAACGTCACGCAGTTACAACAGCTGCTGGTTTGGGACAGTATTGCCTGAAATGAGCACTGACCAGGAAGAAAAAAAGCATGTGGAAGAAGAAAACCCGGTCATCGATTGGCCAGGACCGAAAACGTAAATCCATCCCCTTCAACCGGCTTGATCTCCATGTAGCAGAATAGTCTTGCCTTGTGCCAATGGGCTGCTTTTATTTTGGGTACCTCTGGGGTAATAAGCCAGTCACGGCGCGCTGGCCTCCTATATAGTGGGGGGTGGTGGCCCTTTGGGGCGCTATCTCTTCCCCTGAGGCCGAGTGCACAACCTTCTCTGGTTTGCTTCCAGTTCACAGGAACTGTTTTATGTTGCATGTGTAGCAGCATAGAAATTGTGTTGCCATATTATTATGCTCTGGCAATGCTTGATTGGCATCACCATAGCCATCCACTTGAGGCGCCATTGCTACTTAAGGGGTGAATTTCCCCCCTGCTGGCTCTCTCTCTCTGCTTCCTGATCGGTTGCGTCACTTCCGGTCCAACCACGCTCGCGTCAGGCAGGTAAGGCGGCTAGTCTGCTCACCTGCTGTGTAAACTCCTTGGCTGCTACTAATTGTTGTGTTACACTGCAGAGCCCCTGGTTTGTGTGCACCCGAGCTCCAGTATTGGCGTACCCTGCTCGCTGTTAGCACGGTGGTAAGTCTCTCTCTCTGCAGGGTTTATGTTAAAGCCACCTTGTCGCTAACGCTAAGCTAGTGCAGGTGAATGCTGGTCGTGGATCGTCTCTTTCTCGCCCTCCTTTTGAGTGTGGCTCTGTTTTTACAGATCCCTGCGGTCAAGCATGTGTGTGTGATGTCAGCAGCTCACCACAAAGTTAATGTCACTCACAGCTGGGGACCGCTGCTGCTTTGTAGAGCTCGGCTGTGGCGGGAGTGCTCAGTGTATCCACTACAATCCGCTGATTTCTAATATCGGCTTTGTGGAGAGGCTCGAATCCACTAGTTTGTGAACCTGCTTTATTGCGATAATTGCTTTTCCCTGGTGTTAAATTACTCGCAAGTATTGCTCTGTACTCTTTTTGTGCTGACTTATTGAAGCCTTTTATGTCTGACCTATTTGGGGTGTGGGTTGCATTTTTGTTTCCATTCAGTCGCCCTGCCCAGTTGTTTTGATTTGCTGTATTGACTATTTCTGTATTTAGATTTATTTGTTTAGATATTTCATTTGGGCAGAGGGTTTTCTGTTCTTTATATGGTTTATTCTTCTTTGCATTTCTAGTAATTTGTATTTGGCAGCTGACATTATTTTTGTTTAATTGATTTCTATTTGCTTTATACTGTAGCTGCCAATTATTTGTTTCCTAGTATATTTTGTTTATTGACATTTTGGTTGGGTTCTTTGGTTTGCGTGTAACCCCACTAATTTGTGTGTGTGTTCCTCCTTTGTTTTAGTTGCTGAGGTCTGGTGGCCCCTATATTCCCCTATTTAGCCCCTTCCCGCACTCTGCGCCGCCACATCCACAAAAACAGTGGAGCAACACCAAAATTATGCAGTCTTGGGGTTTCTGTTGGTGTTCAAACCTAATTGGTTTTCACAAGAAGCTGCCCAGTATGAGCAGCAGGCTAGGCAGCGAGCTATCCTCACTACTCCACATCTGCCCACGAGACATTTTCTAACTTTTTCTTTGTTTACCTCTACTTTTTCGGATTCGCGCTGTCTGTTTTGTTTTTTCTATCCAAAATGCACTGCGCTCTACGTCACTTCCTCTCTTTGGTTCGCTGACATGCCAGCTAAAGCCCATAAGCAATCTCATTGACTGGTTCCACTTCCCAAAAGTTTCTGTTGTTGGAGAAATGAAAAAGACTGAACAAACAAACGACATCAGAATGACCTGAGCCTGTCTGAAGGACACTTTGAGATTGTCTGCCATCTGTCTGAAGGGAAACTGGTCTGTGGAAATAGAAGTTCGCTTTTAATTCAAATATTTCTGAAAAGGAAGACAGTTCATATAGGAGAAGCTAGAGGGGTTTAATTTTGAAATTCCACCATAGAATGTTATCAGTCTGTTGTGAAACAGGAGGGTTTACTTTCAATCAATCAAACAATGTATATTTATAAATAACTATGTAATTACTTATTTATTTCTGACCCAGATCGACTGGAATGTTTTATTTAGAAATCAGTTCTCCGCCTTTACCGTAATTTTGTGTGCTTACGCGCATCACAAAAACTCGTGGTTAGTTTGACCGTCTCAGACATGGAGGCTGGCCTTACTGCTGCCCCCCACCGCCACCACCCCCAACCCGGGTGGATGACCGCTTTCACTTTGGGAGCCCGATGTGGCGCAGTAACGTCATGGTGAGCCGTTTGAACATTTAACAGGCCCACTTGACTTGTGTTTTATTGTATAGACATGTGTGTGACATGTACAGATATGTGTGTGATATGTACAGATATGTGTGTGATATGTACAGATAAACACAAGTTTGACCACACAATGAAATTCTTGCTTTGCCCTTTTGCATTCAATGCCACTTCAGGATTAGAATAAAACAGATAAAGATAGAAAGACATAGATAGATAAACGTAGATAGATAAACAGTAGCTGTATAGTAAACACAGACAGGATTGAATATAATCAACAAGAAAAACTATATATAAATTCAAGTAATATATACAGTTGAAGTACTAATTGCACACAGAGTCGTTTGGCCCGCAGGTCCTGCTCCTGACACTCCTGGACCTCCTGCCCTCTGAGGAGTGTGTGCTGGGGGTGGTGGGGTAACGGACAGTCCTCTCAGCTGTTCTCCCCACTCTGCAGGCGTTAGCGGTCGGCTGCAGTGCTGTTCTCGTCACACGCACACTCACACACTGGTCAGGATGCTCTGCAGTGTAGAACGTCCTCTAAAACCTCCCCCAGACGTTCTTCAGTCCCCTCAGAAAGAACAGCAGCTGATGAGCTTCCTTCACCTGCTGGCTGATGCTGAGTGTCCAGGTGAGGGCGTCACTGATGTGGACTCCTAGAAACTTGAAACTTCAGACCCTCTCCACCTCAGACCTTCTGCTCCTCAGACCCTCTCCTCCTCAGACCCTCTCCACCTCAGACCCTCTGCTCCTCAGACCCTCTCCTCCTCAGACCCCTGGACCATCAGGGGTTGATGCAGCCTCCTCTCCCTCCTCATGTCCAGGATCATCTCCTTGATCTTGTCCATGTTGAGGGTGAAGTTGTTGCTTTCACACCTCTCCACCAGACTGACTCCACTCATGTATGCCGCCCTGTCCTCCCCGGAGATCAGTCTAATGACGGTCGTGTCGTCAGCAAACTTCAGGATAGTGTTGTCTTTGTGTGAGACGACAGTCATGTGTGAATAATGAGTCAAGTACTGGGATGAGAACACATCCTTGGGGGGTGCCAGTGTTCACTGTTAAGTCTTATAGCCAGTCACAGAGGGTGGAGTTGAACCCCAGGTGTAGCAGTTTGCTGGTCAGTTTGTGGGGGTTGACTGTATTTAAGTTATAAAATTAGAGTCTATGAACAGCATCCTGATGCAGGGCTCTTTATTTTCTAAGTGGGACAGGGCTATGTGCAACGCTGAAGATGTTGCACCCTCAGTGGATCTGTGGGTGCGGTAGGCATACTGCGGAGGGTCCTGTGTTACAGGTGTGGTGTTCTGAATGTGAGCCAGTGCCACCCTCTCAAAGCACTTGATAATGACATTGGGTTCAGGGGGCAGACACCCTCTCTACATTTAAGAGTAGACTAAAAACCTTCCTTTTTGACAAGGCATATAGTTAAGGGCTGGATCAGGCCTTAGACCAGCCCCTAGTTATGCTGCTATAGGCTCAGACTGCCGGGGGACTATGGTGCACTGGGCGCCTCTCTATTCTCTATCCTCCTCTTCCTCTCCATCATTATGTCTCATGTCCGCCTAATGTCTGCCACTAACTTGCTATCTTCTCCGGAGCCTTTCTGTGCTTTCTCATCTCTCAGGTCTGTAGATCCTGGTCCTGGTCCTGCTGCTGTGGTTCTCTGCTTCATGAATCACTGCTGCGGATCGTCTGCCACTCGTCATGTTTTTCAATAATATCATACTGCTAATCTTTTAGTTACACTCCTGTCACTGCTAGTACGTTGGTTGCTGTTTGTGTTGTCTCTCTCTCTGTCTCTGTCCAACATCCACCCAACGCGGACCCCTACAGAAGCCGCCCACATTGAGCCTGGGTTTGTTGGAGGTTTCTTCCCATTAAAGGGGAGTTTTTCCTCGCCACTGTTGCTCAATATAATATCTGATGCTTGCTAATGTGGGAATTCTTGAATCCTTAATTTTGAATTCCTGAATCGTTGGGTCGCTCTCTCTCATTAAAGAGTTTGTTCTAGACCTGCTCTTTATGTAAAGCGTCTTGAGATAACACTGTTGTAAATTGGCGCTATATAAATAAAGATTGAGTGATGACTGATTGATTGAGAGTAGAGCAGTGTTTGACAGTGACATTTGGCATTTCCAACAATGTTGTGTGATATCTCAACCAGTGCTGCGCTGACAAATGCAATGTCTTTTGTGCGTGCAGAATGTGAGCTGCATCATGTGGTACCATAAGTGTGAGCTCAGAATACCCTACTAGATCAATGGAGGCTGTCACTGCCTTCTCTGCGGCTGCTACAGCCCTGAGGCAGAAAGGCAGTCCTGTTGCTACTGGATCCAGTTTTGTAGAAAAATAAGCAAAATAATAGCAGGTCTGAGTTTACCTCCATGCTTTTGGCAGAGGACAGAAGTGACATATTCGCCTCTTTGGTCGACATACTGTACAAATGGCTTATTTGGATCCGGAATGCCTAGTGCGGGAGCATTCATGAGCACTCTTTAAATCTGAGGTCCATGTAATTTTGTCGTGAGCTGTCAATTTCTTCCCATGGACCATGGCTGAGAGGGGTGCCTCTCGCTCTGAATAATTAGGAATCAACTGCCTGCAATATGACGTAATTCCCAGGAAGCTCATCAATTGCTTCTTTGATGCTGGGCGAGGGACCTTCAGGATTGCTGCAATTTGTTTGGGAGAGAGAGATTTGCCCTCTGCTGTGATCACATGTCCCAGATATGTCACTTTAGTTTGGACAAATTGCAATTAGGACAGACTAGCTTTGTGACTGATGTTAGCCAAAAACGTCAACAATGCAATTGTGTCCATCCTGCAGGCTTCCTCCGAGCTACTCGCAATTGATATGTCATCCACATAATGCAGGAGGGAGGAGCCTGATGGAAATTCGAAGTCTTGCAAATTTTGGGTCAGCTGCTGATGGAAATATGTTAGACTTTCTGAGTATCCTTGAGCACATCTGGTCCAGGTGTAGCTACGTCCCTGAAAGGTGAATGCCAACTAATATTGACTTTCAGGGTGGACAGGCACAGAGAAGAATGCATTCGCCAAATCGACAACTGAGAAATGAGTTGTGTCTGGTGAGATGAGTGACAGAATAGTGTATGGGTTAGACACTTCAGGCGCTCATGGATGTACTGCAGCATTTACTGCTTGCAGATCTTGTACGAACGCCATTCTGTCGGTTGGCTCTCATCCCTGATTTTCTTAACAGGAAATATTGGAGTGCACACTGGTGGATCATTGCATGGAACAATTATGCCGGCTTTAAGTAGAGAATTAAACACTGGTATGATGCCATCTATGGCTTCTTGCTTCAACTGATATTGTTTCAGACAGGGTCCTTAGTCTAATTTTGGATGAATTACCAAAGGTGTCGCAGTTTTCATAAGTCCAACATCGTATTTATGTTTTGCCCAAAGGCAATCCGGTACCTGTGTTAATTCAGCTGGCATGTCCTTTAAAGTCATGACTGTGTCCGCTGATGAACCACATGGTTTGTTTTCTAACAGTTCTACTGTTCTTTTAACATGCACTGTAGATGCAATTGCTGTGCAGTGTACATCACCAGTTTTGCTTGTGTTCTGTCCTTGGAGCCTCCGTCTCGTGGAAGTCCGAATGTGCGCTCTTGTTTCAGAGCCACAGACCCAGATCCTGCCATTTCCGCGATGCAGGCTTTTCCATCAAAATGTGTGGAACCTCTGTCTGAAAAACTCTTGTGGAGGGAAATGCTTTCCGAAAAATTTGTCTCTCCTTTCACTGACGTGCTGTGCAGTGCAGTGTCTGTGGTGTCATGTGATTGTCTGTGCTGTGTGTGTGAGCCAGACGTCAGCTCTTCAGGAGTGTGTGTGAGTCCAGCAGCAGCTGCCATTCATAGACATAGAGTAAATCCTGTGGGTGATATTTAACCATTTGTGTCATCATATTGGAATAGAAAGGATAATCCGGATCGATTCGTTTTAGAACCTTAACCTCTTTCAGTGTGAAATGGAGAACTATGCCAAAACGACACAGATCCCCGCAGAATGGGGATTGAATAGCTTTCCCAAAGTCTCTGCCCACTAGCTCCGACAGTAAAACAAGTTCTGCCACTGAGTCCTGGAACAGTGGGCAGAGCTGCTGTGGTTAAAAGAGATGTAGTAGCGCCAGAATCCACCAAATATTTCACAAAGTGTCCATTGACAGACAAAGTTAATGTTGGAAATTTCTTGTATCCGTCTTCTTGATACATGCCATAGATAAAAATGTCCTCTTTTGGAATTGGTTAGTCTATTCTTTTTGGGCGATTCTGGCACTATGTCACTGCTGCGGTTTGTTGGATGTTCTGTATGCATGCATCTGCATCCCTATTTTGTGTTTGAGTGTGTGTGTGTGTTACCTCATCCTCCTGCTTCGTCCTGGGTGGCTCCCATTCCTCTGGGATCCGTCCATCGCCACCATGTCAATCCGAGGCAGTTTCCTTCACTTTGGATTGGGGCACTCTTTCACCCAATGTCCTTTTTCCCCACAGTTGAAGCATTCTACGTCTCTGGACAACGCTGCGATGCTGTCTCTATAGGCCTTTCATTGTGCTCCCAGTCAGGGTTCTTAATGTGCAGAGGTCTCCTCTGATTTTATAGAACTTGGTCCCAAAGTTATTCTGTAGCACTCTTTGTACTTCTCTCATGGTTGGTCTGTAATCTCTGCAAAGATGCTCGAATTCTGTTGCCACCTCCACGATCGGGTATGTCGGCAATCCACTGAAAGAGTCAGAAGTGTCAGTGAGTTGACCGAAACATCTGCTTAGTGTGTGAGTGAATAGATCCATACCCTTCAAAAAATGGATTTTGTATGTCTCAGTCAAAATTGCCAGATGCTGTTGACATAGCATTGAAACGTTGAGTAATGAACCCCTTGCAGGCTGTCGTGGTAGGTGAGCGTCACGTCAGCATTGGTGGTTCAGTGGTAGAATTCTCGCCTGCCACGCGGGAGACCCGGGTCCGATTCCCGGCCAATGCAATGTTTCTCTTAAGACACCTGCACGGTTTGAAAAGGAAAACCTTCAGCTACTGTTGGCATTCCACAATGCCGCTTTCAGACGGGTAGAAATCTTCCTGACACCTTCCTCCAACATCTTTTGGACGAGGACAATAAATCAAACACTATGATGACATGACCAGAACGTTGTCAACATGAGAGCAGAAGTTTGACGTCATTATTCACTTTGGGATAACAAGTCGTGGAAACTTTTTTCCGGAAGGCCTCTCGTCATTTGAAGCAGCAATTGCAGAACTAGCAATGCGTAATGCTAATGGGCCTCGCACTCATGATCTTGAGGCCAGTTTTTCTGCATCTCTCCCCTTGCAGTGCCGCTGAAAAACCCATATGTCAATAAATGAAAGCTGCATCTTTGTAGCAAGTAGCAAAGTTAAGTGAAGTATTAAGAGAACTCACATCAAGTGTCAAGAATGAGCTTAATTGACAGAGAGCAGGTCAAAATACACGTTTACTATCAGGACACAAACTCATCAGTAGACCTTGATCCAAAATGCATCAACGTCTACGATTTTACATTCTTATTCAAAACCAGCAGAACTGTGTATCTGAAAGCTTGTCTTGAGATAATTCACCTCAAGTGTGAAGAATGCGCTTAATCCAATGAGAGGAGTTCGAAATGCAAACATTTCACCATGAGCACTATGAGGTCCAATTAAGCACTACGAGGTCCAGAAACGCACTCAGCGGGTTTCCGTCAGGATCTGGAGATGTCGCTCGACACTGCACCTATGGCATTCTTTATCTCCAGATGTGTCAGTGAGTTGACCAAAACATCTGCTTAGTGTTCTTGGAGAGTGAATAGATCCATACCCTTCAAAAAATGGATTTTGTATGTCTCAGTCAAAATTGCCAGATGCTGTTGACATAGCATTGAAACGTTGAGTAATGAACCCCTTGCAGGCTGTCGTGGTAGGTGAGCGTCACATCGGCATTGGTGGTTCAGTGGTAGAATTCTCGCCTGCCACGCGGGAGACCCGGGTCCGATTCCCGGCCAATGCAATGTTTCTCTTAAGACACCTGCCCGGTTTGAAAAGGGAAACCTTCAGCTACTGTTGGCATTCCACAATGCCGCTTTCAGACGGGTAGAAATCTTCCTGACACCTTCCTCCAACATCTTTTGGACGAGGACAATAAATCAAACACTATGATGACATGACCAGAATGTTGTCAACATGAGAGCAGAAGTTTGACGTCATTATTCACTTTGGGATAACAAGTCGTGGAAACTTTTTTCCGGAAGGCCTCTCGTCATTTGAAGCAGCAATTGCAGAACTAGCAATGCGTAATGCTAATGGGCCTCGCACTCATGATCTTGAGGCCAGTTTTTCTGCATCTCTCCCCTTGCAGTGCCGCTGAAAAACCCATATGTCAATAAATGAAAGCTGCATCTTTGTAGCAAGTAGCAAAGTTAAGTGAAGTATTAAGAGAACTCACATCAAGTGTCAAGAATGAGCTTAATTGACAGAGAGCAGGTCAAAATACACGTTTACTATCAGGACACAAACTCATCAGTAGACCTTGATCCAAAATGCATCAACGTCTACGATTTTACATTCTTATTCAAAACCAGCAGAACTGTGTATCTGAAAGCTTGTCTTGAGATAATTCACCTCAAGTGTGAAGAATGCGCTTAATCCAATGAGAGGAGTTCGAAATGCAAACATTTCACCATGAGCACTATGAGGTCCAATTAAGCACTACGAGGTCCAGAAACGCACTCAGCGGGTTTCCGTCAGGATCTGGAGATGTCGCTCGACACTGCACCTATGGCATTCTTTATCTCCAGATGTGTCAGTGAGTTGACCAAAACATCTGCTTAGTGTTCTTGGAGAGTGAATAGATCCATACCCTTCAAAAAATGGATTTTGTATGTCTCAGTCAAAATTGCCAGATGCTGTTGACATAGCATTGAAACGTTGAGTAATGAACCCCTTGCAGGCTGTCGTGGTAGGTGAGCGTCACATCGGCATTGGTGGTTCAGTGGTAGAATTCTCGCCTGCCACGCGGGAGACCCGGGTCCGATTCCCGGCCAATGCAATGTTTCTCTTAAGACACCTGCCCGGTTTGAAAAGGGAAACCTTCAGCTACTGTTGGCATTCCACAATGCCGCTTTCAGATGGGTAGAAATCTTCCTGACACCTTCCTCCAACATCTTTTGGACGAGGACAATGAATCAAACACTATGATGACATGACCAGAACGTTGTCAACATGAGAGCAGAAGTTTGACGTCATTATTCACTTTGGGATAACAAGTCGTGGAAACTTTTTTCCGGAAGGCCTCTCGTCATTTGAAGCAGCAATTGCAGAACTAGCAATGCGTAATGCTAATGGGCCTCGCACTCATGATCTTGAGGCCAGTTTTTCTGCATCTCTCCCCTTGCAGTGCCGCTGAAAAACCCATATGTCAATAAATGAAAGCTGCATCTTTGTAGCAAGTAGCAAAGTTAAGTGAAGTATTAAGAGAACTCACATCAAGTGTCAAGAATGAGCTTAATTGACAGAGAGCAGGTCAAAATACACGTTTACTATCAGGACACAAACTCATCAGTAGACCTTGATCCAAAATGCATCAACGTCTACGATTTTACATTCTTATTCAAAACCAGCAGAACTGTGTATCTGAAAGCTTGTCTTGAGATAATTCACCTCAAGTGTGAAGAATGCGCTTAATCCAATGAGAGGAGTTCGAAATGCAAACATTTCACCATGAGCACTATGAGGTCCAATTAAGCACTACGAGGTCCAGAAACGCACTCAGCGGGTTTCCGTCAGGATCTGGAGATGTCGCTCGACACTGCACCTATGGCATTCTTTATCTCCAGATGTGTCAGTGAGTTGACCAAAACATCTGCTTAGTGTTCTTGGAGAGTGAATAGATCCATACCCTTCAAAAAATGGATTTTGTATGTCTCAGTCAAAATTGCCAGATGCTGTTGACATAGCATTGAAACGTTGAGTAATGAACCCCTTGCAGGCTGTCGTGGTAGGTGAGCGTCACATCGGCATTGGTGGTTCAGTGGTAGAATTCTCGCCTGCCACGCGGGAGACCCGGGTCCGATTCCCGGCCAATGCAATGTTTCTCTTAAGACACCTGCCCGGTTTGAAAAGGGAAACCTTCAGCTACTGTTGGCATTCCACAATGCCGCTTTCAGACGGGTAGAAATCTTCCTGACACCTTCCTCCAACATCTTTTGGACGAGGACAATAAATCAAACACTATGATGACATGACCAGAACGTTGTCAACATGAGAGCAGAAGTTTGACGTCATTATTCACTTTGGGATAACAAGTCGTGGAAACTTTTTTCCGGAAGGCCTCTCGTCATTTGAAGCAGCAATTGCAGAACTAGCAATGCGTAATGCTAATGGGCCTCGCACTCATGATCTTGAGGCCAGTTTTTCTGCATCTCTCCCCTTGCAGTGCCGCTGAAAAACCCATATGTCAATAAATGAAAGCTGCATCTTTGTAGCAAGTAGCAAAGTTAAGTGAAGTATTAAGAGAACTCACATCAAGTGTCAAGAATGAGCTTAATTGACAGAGAGAAGGTCAAAATACACGTTTACTATCAGGACACAAACTCATCAGTAGACCTTGATCCAAAATGCATCAACGTCTACGATTTTACATTCTTATTCAAAACCAGCAGAACTGTGTATCTGAAAGCTTGTCTTGAGATAATTCACCTCAAGTGTGAAGAATGCGCTTAATCCAATGAGAGGAGTTCGAAATGCAAACATTTCACCATGAGCACTATGAGGTCCAATTAAGCACTACGAGGTCCAGAAACGCACTCAGCGGGTTTCCGTCAGGATCTGGAGATGTCGCTCGACACTGCACCTATGGCATTCTTTATCTCCAGATGTGTCAGTGAGTTGACCAAAACATCTGCTTAGTGTTCTTGGAGAGTGAATAGATCCATACCCTTCAAAAAATGGATTTTGTATGTCTCAGTCAAAATTGCCAGATGCTGTTGACATAGCACTGAAACGTTGAGTAATGAACCCCTTGCAGGCTGTCGTGGTAGGTGAGCGTCACATCGGCATTGGTGGTTCAGTGGTAGAATTCTCGCCTGCCACGCGGGAGACCCGGGTCCGATTCCCGGCCAATGCAATGTTTCTCTTAAGACACCTGCCCGGTTTGAAAAGGGAAACCTTCAGCTACTGTTGGCATTCCACAATGCCGCTTTCAGACGGGTAGAAATCTTCCTGACACCTTCCTCCAACATCTTTTGGACGAGGACAATAAATCAAACACTATGATGACATGACCAGAACGTTGTCAACATGAGAGCAGAAGTTTGACGTCATTATTCACTTTGGGATAACAAGTCGTGGAAACTTTTTTCCGGAAGGCCTCTCGTCATTTGAAGCAGCAATTGCAGAACTAGCAATGCGTAATGCTAATGGGCCTCGCACTCATGATCTTGAGGCCAGTTTTTCTGCATCTCTCCCCTTGCAGTGCCGCTGAAAAACCCATATGTCAATAAATGAAAGCTGCATCTTTGTAGCAAGTAGCAAAGTTAAGTGAAGTATTAAGAGAACTCACATCAAGTGTCAAGAATGAGCTTAATTGACAGAGAGAAGGTCAAAATACACGTTTACTATCAGGACACAAACTCATCAGTAGACCTTGATCCAAAATGCATCAACGTCTACGATTTTACATTCTTATTCAAAACCAGCAGAACTGTGTATCTGAAAGCTTGTCTTGAGATAATTCACCTCAAGTGTGAAGAATGCGCTTAATCCAATGAGAGGAGTTCGAAATGCAAACATTTCACCATGAGCACTATGAGGTCCAATTAAGCACTACGAGGTCCAGAAACGCACTCAGCGGGTTTCCGTCAGGATCTGGAGATGTCGCTCGACACTGCACCTATGGCATTCTTTATCTCCAGATGTGTCAGTGAGTTGACCAAAACATCTGCTTAGTGTTCTTGGAGAGTGAATAGATCCATACCCTTCAAAAAATGGATTTTGTATGTCTCAGTCAAAATTGCCAGATGCTGTTGACATAGCATTGAAACGTTGAGTAATGAACCCCTTGCAGGCTGTCGTGGTAGGTGAGCGTCACATCGGCATTGGTGGTTCAGTGGTAGAATTCTCGCCTGCCACGCGGGAGACCCGGGTCCGATTCCCGGCCAATGCAATGTTTCTCTTAAGACACCTGCCCGGTTTGAAAAGGGAAGCCTTCAGCTACTGTTGGCATTCCACAATGCTGCTTTCAGATGGGTAGAAATCTTCCTGACACCTTCCTCCAACATCTTTTGGACGAGGACAATGAATCAAACACTATGATGACATGACCAGAACGTTGTCAACATGAGAGCAGAAGTTTGACGTCATTATTCACTTTGGGATAACAAGTCGTGGAAACTTTTTTCCGGAAGGCCTCTCGTCATTTGAAGCAGCAATTGCAGGACTAGCAATGCGTAATGCTAATGGGCCTCGCACTCATGATCTTGAGGCCAGTTTTTCTGCATCTCTCCCCTTGCAGTGCCGCTGAAAAACCCATATGTCAATAAATGAAAGCTGCATCTTTGTAGCAAGTAGCAAAGTTAAGTGAAGTATTAAGAGAACTCACATCAAGTGTCAAGAATGAGCTTAATTGACAGAGAGCAGGTCAAAATACACGTTTACTATCAGGACACAAACTCATCAGTAGACCTTGATCCAAAATGCATCAACGTCTACGATTTTACATTCTTATTCAAAACCAGCAGAACTGTGTATCTGAAAGCTTGTCTTGAGATAATTCACCTCAAGTGTGAAGAATGCGCTTAATCCAATGAGAGGAGTTCGAAATGCAAACATTTCACCATGAGCACTATGAGGTCCAATTAAGCACTACGAGGTCCAGAAACGCACTCAGCGGGTTTCCGTCAGGATCTGGAGATGTCGCTCGACACTGCACCTATGGCATTCTTTATCTCCAGATGTGTCAGTGAGTTGACCAAAACATCTGCTTAGTGTTCTTGGAGAGTGAATAGATCCATACCCTTCAAAAAATGGATTTTGTATGTCTCAGTCAAAATTGCCAGATGCTGTTGACATAGCATTGAAACGTTGAGTAATGAACCCCTTGAAGGCTGTCGTGGTAGGTGAGCGTCACATCGGCATTGGTGGTTCAGTGGTAGAATTCTCGCCTGCCACGCGGGAGACCCGGGTCCGATTCCCGGCCAATGCAATGTTTCTCTTAAGACACCTGCCCGGTTTGAAAAGGGAAACCTTCAGCTACTGTTGGCATTCCACAATGCCGCTTTCAGACGGGTAGAAATCTTCCTGACACCTTCCTCCAACATCTTTTGGACGAGGACAATAAATCAAACACTATGATGACATGACCAGAACGTTGTCAACATGAGAGCAGAAGTTTGACGTCATTATTCACTTTGGGATAACAAGTCGTGGAAACTTTTTTCCGGAAGGCCTCTCGTCATTTGAAGCAGCAATTGCAGAACTAGCAATGCGTAATGCTAATGGGCCTCGCACTCATGACCTTGAGGCCAGTTTTTCTGCATCTCTCCCCTTGCAGTGCCGCTGAAAAACCCATATGTCAATAAATGAAAGCTGCATCTTTGTAGCAAGTAGCAAAGTTAAGTGAAGTATTAAGAGAACTCACATCAAGTGTCAAGAATGAGCTTAATTGACAGAGAGCAGGTCAAAATACACGTTTACTATCAGGACACAAACTCATCAGTAGACCTTGATCCAAAATGCATCAACGTCTACGATTTTACATTCTTATTCAAAACCAGCAGAACTGTGTATCTGAAAGCTTGTCTTGAGATAATTCACCTCAAGTGTGAAGAATGCGCTTAATCCAATGAGAGGAGTTCGAAATGCAAACATTTCACCATGAGCACTATGAGGTCCAATTAAGCACTACGAGGTCCAGAAACGCACTCAGCGGGTTTCCGTCAGGATCTGGAGATGTCGCTCGACACTGCACCTATGGCATTCTTTATCTCCAGATGTGTCAGTGAGTTGACCAAAACATCTGCTTAGTGTTCTTGGAGAGTGAATAGATCCATACCCTTCAAAAAATGGATTTTGTATGTCTCAGTCAAAATTGCCAGATGCTGTTGACATAGCATTGAAACGTTGAGTAATGAACCCCTTGAAGGCTGTCGTGGTAGGTGAGCGTCACATCGGCATTGGTGGTTCAGTGGTAGAATTCTCGCCTGCCACGCGGGAGACCCGGGTCCGATTCCCGGCCAATGCAATGTTTCTCTTAAGACACCTGCCCGGTTTGAAAAGGGAAACCTTCAGCTACTGTTGGCATTCCACAATGCCGCTTTCAGACGGGTAGAAATCTTCCTGACACCTTCCTCCAACATCTTTTGGACGAGGACAATAAATCAAACACTATGATGACATGACCAGAACGTTGTCAACATGAGAGCAGAAGTTTGACGTCATTATTCACTTTGGGATAACAAGTCGTGGAAACTTTTTTCCGGAAGGCCTCTCGTCATTTGAAGCAGCAATTGCAGGACTAGCAATGCGTAATGCTAATGGGCCTCGCACTCATGATCTTGAGGCCAGTTTTTCTGCATCTCTCCCCTTGCAGTGCCGCTGAAAAACCCATATGTCAATAAATGAAAGCTGCATCTTTGTAGCAAGTAGCAAAGTTAAGTGAAGTATTAAGAGAACTCACATCAAGTGTCAAGAATGAGCTTAATTGACAGAGAGCAGGTCAAAATACACGTTTACTATCAGGACACAAACTCATCAGTAGACCTTGATCCAAAATGCATCAACGTCTACGATTTTACATTCTTATTCAAAACCAGCAGAACTGTGTATCTGAAAGCTTGTCTTGAGATAATTCACCTCAAGTGTGAAGAATGCGCTTAATCCAATGAGAGGAGTTCGAAATGCAAACATTTCACCATGAGCACTATGAGGTCCAATTAAGCACTACGAGGTCCAGAAACGCACTCAGCGGGTTTCCGTCAGGATCTGGAGATGTCGCTCGACACTGCACCTATGGCATTCTTTATCTCCAGATGTGTCAGTGAGTTGACCAAAACATCTGCTTAGTGTTCTTGGAGAGTGAATAGATCCATACCCTTCAAAAAATGGATTTTGTATGTCTCAGTCAAAATTGCCAGATGCTGTTGACATAGCATTGAAACGTTGAGTAATGAACCCCTTGCAGGCTGTCGTGGTAGGTGAGCGTCACATCGGCATTGGTGGTTCAGTGGTAGAATTCTCGCCTGCCACGCGGGAGACCCGGGTCCGATTCCCGGCCAATGCAATGTTTCTCTTAAGACACCTGCCCGGTTTGAAAAGGGAAACCTTCAGCTACTGTTGGCATTCCACAATGCCGCTTTCAGACGGGTAGAAATCTTCCTGACACCTTCCTCCAACATCTTTTGGACGAGGACAATAAATCAAACACTATGATGACATGACCAGAACGTTGTCAACATGAGAGCAGAAGTTTGACGTCATTATTCACTTTGGGATAACAAGTCGTGGAAACTTTTTTCCGGAAGGCCTCTCGTCATTTGAAGCAGCAATTGCAGAACTAGCAATGCGTAATGCTAATGGGCCTCGCACTCATGATCTTGAGGCCAGTTTTTCTGCATCTCTCCCCTTGCAGTGCCGCTGAAAAACCCATATGTCAATAAATGAAAGCTGCATCTTTGTAGCAAGTAGCAAAGTTAAGTGAAGTATTAAGAGAACTCACATCAAGTGTCAAGAATGAGCTTAATTGACAGAGAGAAGGTCAAAATACACGTTTACTATCAGGACACAAACTCATCAGTAGACCTTGATCCAAAATGCATCAACGTCTACGATTTTACATTCTTATTCAAAACCAGCAGAACTGTGTATCTGAAAGCTTGTCTTGAGATAATTCACCTCAAGTGTGAAGAATGCGCTTAATCCAATGAGAGGAGTTCGAAATGCAAACATTTCACCATGAGCACTATGAGGTCCAATTAAGCACTACGAGGTCCAGAAACGCACTCAGCGGGTTTCCGTCAGGATCTGGAGATGTCGCTCGACACTGCACCTATGGCATTCTTTATCTCCAGATGTGTCAGTGAGTTGACCAAAACATCTGCTTAGTGTTCTTGGAGAGTGAATAGATCCATACCCTTCAAAAAATGGATTTTGTATGTCTCAGTCAAAATTGCCAGATGCTGTTGACATAGCATTGAAACGTTGAGTAATGAACCCCTTGAAGGCTGTCGTGGTAGGTGAGCGTCACATCGGCATTGGTGGTTCAGTGGTAGAATTCTCGCCTGCCACGCGGGAGACCCGGGTCCGATTCCCGGCCAATGCAATGTTTCTCTTAAGACACCTGCCCGGTTTGAAAAGGGAAACCTTCAGCTACTGTTGGCATTCCACAATGCCGCTTTCAGACGGGTAGAAATCTTCCTGACACCTTCCTCCAACATCTTTTGGACGAGGACAATAAATCAAACACTATGATGACATGACCAGAACGTTGTCAACATGAGAGCAGAAGTTTGACGTCATTATTCACTTTGGGATAACAAGTCGTGGAAACTTTTTTCCGGAAGGCCTCTCGTCATTTGAAGCAGCAATTGCAGAACTAGCAATGCGTAATGCTAATGGGCCTCGCACTCATGACCTTGAGGCCAGTTTTTCTGCATCTCTCCCCTTGCAGTGCCGCTGAAAAACCCATATGTCAATAAATGAAAGCTGCATCTTTGTAGCAAGTAGCAAAGTTAAGTGAAGTATTAAGAGAACTCACATCAAGTGTCAAGAATGAGCTTAATTGACAGAGAGCAGGTCAAAATACACGTTTACTATCAGGACACAAACTCATCAGTAGACCTTGATCCAAAATGCATCAACGTCTACGATTTTACATTCTTATTCAAAACCAGCAGAACTGTGTATCTGAAAGCTTGTCTTGAGATAATTCACCTCAAGTGTGAAGAATGCGCTTAATCCAATGAGAGGAGTTCGAAATGCAAACATTTCACCATGAGCACTATGAGGTCCAATTAAGCACTACGAGGTCCAGAAACGCACTCAGCGGGTTTCCGTCAGGATCTGGAGATGTCGCTCGACACTGCACCTATGGCATTCTTTATCTCCAGATGTGTCAGTGAGTTGACCAAAACATCTGCTTAGTGTTCTTGGAGAGTGAATAGATCCATACCCTTCAAAAAATGGATTTTGTATGTCTCAGTCAAAATTGCCAGATGCTGTTGACATAGCATTGAAACGTTGAGTAATGAACCCCTTGCAGGCTGTCGTGGTAGGTGAGCGTCACATCGGCATTGGTGGTTCAGTGGTAGAATTCTCGCCTGCCACGCGGGAGACCCGGGTCCGATTCCCGGCCAATGCAATGTTTCTCTTAAGACACCTGCCCGGTTTGAAAAGGGAAACCTTCAGCTACTGTTGGCATTCCACAATGCCGCTTTCAGACGGGTAGAAATCTTCCTGACACCTTCCTCCAACATCTTTTGGACGAGGACAATAAATCAAACACTATGATGACATGACCAGAACGTTGTCAACATGAGAGCAGAAGTTTGACGTCATTATTCACTTTGGGATAACAAGTCGTGGAAACTTTTTTCCGGAAGGCCTCTCGTCATTTGAAGCAGCAATTGCAGAACTAGCAATGCGTAATGCTAATGGGCCTCGCACTCATGACCTTGAGGCCAGTTTTTCTGCATCTCTCCCCTTGCAGTGCCGCTGAAAAACCCATATGTCAATAAATGAAAGCTGCATCTTTGTAGCAAGTAGCAAAGTTAAGTGAAGTATTAAGAGAACTCACATCAAGTGTCAAGAATGAGCTTAATTGACAGAGAGCAGGTCAAAATACACGTTTACTATCAGGACACAAACTCATCAGTAGACCTTGATCCAAAATGCATCAACGTCTACGATTTTACATTCTTATTCAAAACCAGCAGAACTGTGTATCTGAAAGCTTGTCTTGAGATAATTCACCTCAAGTGTGAAGAATGCGCTTAATCCAATGAGAGGAGTTCGAAATGCAAACATTTCACCATGAGCACTATGAGGTCCAATTAAGCACTACGAGGTCCAGAAACGCACTCAGCGGGTTTCCGTCAGGATCTGGAGATGTCGCTCGACACTGCACCTATGGCATTCTTTATCTCCAGATGTGTCAGTGAGTTGACCAAAACATCTGCTTAGTGTTCTTGGAGAGTGAATAGATCCATACCCTTCAAAAAATGGATTTTGTATGTCTCAGTCAAAATTGCCAGATGCTGTTGACATAGCATTGAAACGTTGAGTAATGAACCCCTTGAAGGCTGTCGTGGTAGGTGAGCGTCACATCGGCATTGGTGGTTCAGTGGTAGAATTCTCGCCTGCCACGCGGGAGACCCGGGTCCGATTCCCGGCCAATGCAATGTTTCTCTTAAGACACCTGCCCGGTTTGAAAAGGGAAACCTTCAGCTACTGTTGGCATTCCACAATGCCGCTTTCAGACGGGTAGAAATCTTCCTGACACCTTCCTCCAACATCTTTTGGACGAGGACAATAAATCAAACACTATGATGACATGACCAGAACGTTGTCAACATGAGAGCAGAAGTTTGACGTCATTATTCACTTTGGGATAACAAGTCGTGGAAACTTTTTTCCGGAAGGCCTCTCGTCATTTGAAGCAGCAATTGCAGAACTAGCAATGCGTAATGCTAATGGGCCTCGCACTCATGACCTTGAGGCCAGTTTTTCTGCATCTCTCCCCTTGCAGTGCCGCTGAAAAACCCATATGTCAATAAATGAAAGCTGCATCTTTGTAGCAAGTAGCAAAGTTAAGTGAAGTATTAAGAGAACTCACATCAAGTGTCAAGAATGAGCTTAATTGACAGAGAGCAGGTCAAAATACACGTTTACTATCAGGACACAAACTCATCAGTAGACCTTGATCCAAAATGCATCAACGTCTACGATTTTACATTCTTATTCAAAACCAGCAGAACTGTGTATCTGAAAGCTTGTCTTGAGATAATTCACCTCAAGTGTGAAGAATGCGCTTAATCCAATGAGAGGAGTTCGAAATGCAAACATTTCACCATGAGCACTATGAGGTCCAATTAAGCACTACGAGGTCCAGAAACGCACTCAGCGGGTTTCCGTCAGGATCTGGAGATGTCGCTCGACACTGCACCTATGGCATTCTTTATCTCCAGATGTGTCAGTGAGTTGACCAAAACATCTGCTTAGTGTTCTTGGAGAGTGAATAGATCCATACCCTTCAAAAAATGGATTTTGTATGTCTCAGTCAAAATTGCCAGATGCTGTTGACATAGCATTGAAACGTTGAGTAATGAACCCCTTGAAGGCTGTCGTGGTAGGTGAGCGTCACATCGGCATTGGTGGTTCAGTGGTAGAATTCTCGCCTGCCACGCGGGAGACCCGGGTCCGATTCCCGGCCAATGCAATGTTTCTCTTAAGACACCTGCCCGGTTTGAAAAGGGAAACCTTCAGCTACTGTTGGCATTCCACAATGCCGCTTTCAGACGGGTAGAAATCTTCCTGACACCTTCCTCCAACATCTTTTGGACGAGGACAATAAATCAAACACTATGATGACATGACCAGAACGTTGTCAACATGAGAGCAGAAGTTTGACGTCATTATTCACTTTGGGATAACAAGTCGTGGAAACTTTTTTCCGGAAGGCCTCTCGTCATTTGAAGCAGCAATTGCAGAACTAGCAATGCGTAATGCTAATGGGCCTCGCACTCATGACCTTGAGGCCAGTTTTTCTGCATCTCTCCCCTTGCAGTGCCGCTGAAAAACCCATATGTCAATAAATGAAAGCTGCATCTTTGTAGCAAGTAGCAAAGTTAAGTGAAGTATTAAGAGAACTCACATCAAGTGTCAAGAATGAGCTTAATTGACAGAGAGCAGGTCAAAATACACGTTTACTATCAGGACACAAACTCATCAGTAGACCTTGATCCAAAATGCATCAACGTCTACGATTTTACATTCTTATTCAAAACCAGCAGAACTGTGTATCTGAAAGCTTGTCTTGAGATAATTCACCTCAAGTGTGAAGAATGCGCTTAATCCAATGAGAGGAGTTCGAAATGCAAACATTTCACCATGAGCACTATGAGGTCCAATTAAGCACTACGAGGTCCAGAAACGCACTCAGCGGGTTTCCGTCAGGATCTGGAGATGTCGCTCGACACTGCACCTATGGCATTCTTTATCTCCAGATGTGTCAGTGAGTTGACCAAAACATCTGCTTAGTGTTCTTGGAGAGTGAATAGATCCATACCCTTCAAAAAATGGATTTTGTATGTCTCAGTCAAAATTGCCAGATGCTGTTGACATAGCATTGAAACGTTGAGTAATGAACCCCTTGAAGGCTGTCGTGGTAGGTGAGCGTCACATCGGCATTGGTGGTTCAGTGGTAGAATTCTCGCCTGCCACGCGGGAGACCCGGGTCCGATTCCCGGCCAATGCAATGTTTCTCTTAAGACACCTGCCCGGTTTGAAAAGGGAAACCTTCAGCTACTGTTGGCATTCCACAATGCCGCTTTCAGACGGGTAGAAATCTTCCTGACACCTTCCTCCAACATCTTTTGGACGAGGACAATAAATCAAACACTATGATGACATGACCAGAACGTTGTCAACATGAGAGCAGAAGTTTGACGTCATTATTCACTTTGGGATAACAAGTCGTGGAAACTTTTTTCCGGAAGGCCTCTCGTCATTTGAAGCAGCAATTGCAGAACTAGCAATGCGTAATGCTAATGGGCCTCGCACTCATGACCTTGAGGCCAGTTTTTCTGCATCTCTCCCCTTGCAGTGCCGCTGAAAAACCCATATGTCAATAAATGAAAGCTGCATCTTTGTAGCAAGTAGCAAAGTTAAGTGAAGTATTAAGAGAACTCACATCAAGTGTCAAGAATGAGCTTAATTGACAGAGAGCAGGTCAAAATACACGTTTACTATCAGGACACAAACTCATCAGTAGACCTTGATCCAAAATGCATCAACGTCTACGATTTTACATTCTTATTCAAAACCAGCAGAACTGTGTATCTGAAAGCTTGTCTTGAGATAATTCACCTCAAGTGTGAAGAATGCGCTTAATCCAATGAGAGGAGTTCGAAATGCAAACATTTCACCATGAGCACTATGAGGTCCAATTAAGCACTACGAGGTCCAGAAACGCACTCAGCGGGTTTCCGTCAGGATCTGGAGATGTCGCTCGACACTGCACCTATGGCATTCTTTATCTCCAGATGTGTCAGTGAGTTGACCAAAACATCTGCTTAGTGTTCTTGGAGAGTGAATAGATCCATACCCTTCAAAAAATGGATTTTGTATGTCTCAGTCAAAATTGCCAGATGCTGTTGACATAGCATTGAAACGTTGAGTAATGAACCCCTTGAAGGCTGTCGTGGTAGGTGAGCGTCACATCGGCATTGGTGGTTCAGTGGTAGAATTCTCGCCTGCCACGCGGGAGACCCGGGTCCGATTCCCGGCCAATGCAATGTTTCTCTTAAGACACCTGCCCGGTTTGAAAAGGGAAACCTTCAGCTACTGTTGGCATTCCACAATGCCGCTTTCAGACGGGTAGAAATCTTCCTGACACCTTCCTCCAACATCTTTTGGACGAGGACAATAAATCAAACACTATGATGACATGACCAGAACGTTGTCAACATGAGAGCAGAAGTTTGACGTCATTATTCACTTTGGGATAACAAGTCGTGGAAACTTTTTTCCGGAAGGCCTCTCGTCATTTGAAGCAGCAATTGCAGAACTAGCAATGCGTAATGCTAATGGGCCTCGCACTCATGACCTTGAGGCCAGTTTTTCTGCATCTCTCCCCTTGCAGTGCCGCTGAAAAACCCATATGTCAATAAATGAAAGCTGCATCTTTGTAGCAAGTAGCAAAGTTAAGTGAAGTATTAAGAGAACTCACATCAAGTGTCAAGAATGAGCTTAATTGACAGAGAGCAGGTCAAAATACACGTTTACTATCAGGACACAAACTCATCAGTAGACCTTGATCCAAAATGCATCAACGTCTACGATTTTACATTCTTATTCAAAACCAGCAGAACTGTGTATCTGAAAGCTTGTCTTGAGATAATTCACCTCAAGTGTGAAGAATGCGCTTAATCCAATGAGAGGAGTTCGAAATGCAAACATTTCACCATGAGCACTATGAGGTCCAATTAAGCACTACGAGGTCCAGAAACGCACTCAGCGGGTTTCCGTCAGGATCTGGAGATGTCGCTCGACACTGCACCTATGGCATTCTTTATCTCCAGATGTGTCAGTGAGTTGACCAAAACATCTGCTTAGTGTTCTTGGAGAGTGAATAGATCCATACCCTTCAAAAAATGGATTTTGTATGTCTCAGTCAAAATTGCCAGATGCTGTTGACATAGCATTGAAACGTTGAGTAATGAACCCCTTGAAGGCTGTCGTGGTAGGTGAGCGTCACATCGGCATTGGTGGTTCAGTGGTAGAATTCTCGCCTGCCACGCGGGAGACCCGGGTCCGATTCCCGGCCAATGCAATGTTTCTCTTAAGACACCTGCCCGGTTTGAAAAGGGAAACCTTCAGCTACTGTTGGCATTCCACAATGCCGCTTTCAGACGGGTAGAAATCTTCCTGACACCTTCCTCCAACATCTTTTGGACGAGGACAATAAATCAAACACTATGATGACATGACCAGAACGTTGTCAACATGAGAGCAGAAGTTTGACGTCATTATTCACTTTGGGATAACAAGTCGTGGAAACTTTTTTCCGGAAGGCCTCTCGTCATTTGAAGCAGCAATTGCAGAACTAGCAATGCGTAATGCTAATGGGCCTCGCACTCATGACCTTGAGGCCAGTTTTTCTGCATCTCTCCCCTTGCAGTGCCGCTGAAAAACCCATATGTCAATAAATGAAAGCTGCATCTTTGTAGCAAGTAGCAAAGTTAAGTGAAGTATTAAGAGAACTCACATCAAGTGTCAAGAATGAGCTTAATTGACAGAGAGCAGGTCAAAATACACGTTTACTATCAGGACACAAACTCATCAGTAGACCTTGATCCAAAATGCATCAACGTCTACGATTTTACATTCTTATTCAAAACCAGCAGAACTGTGTATCTGAAAGCTTGTCTTGAGATAATTCACCTCAAGTGTGAAGAATGCGCTTAATCCAATGAGAGGAGTTCGAAATGCAAACATTTCACCATGAGCACTATGAGGTCCAATTAAGCACTACGAGGTCCAGAAACGCACTCAGCGGGTTTCCGTCAGGATCTGGAGATGTCGCTCGACACTGCACCTATGGCATTCTTTATCTCCAGATGTGTCAGTGAGTTGACCAAAACATCTGCTTAGTGTTCTTGGAGAGTGAATAGATCCATACCCTTCAAAAAATGGATTTTGTATGTCTCAGTCAAAATTGCCAGATGCTGTTGACATAGCACTGAAACGTTGAGTAATGAACCCCTTGCAGGCTGTCGTGGTAGGTGAGCGTCACATCGACATTGGTGGTTCAGTGGTAGAATTCTCGCCGGCCACGCGGGAGACCCGGGTCCGATTCCCGGCCAATGCAATGTTTCTCTTAAGACACCCGCCCGGTTTGAAAAGGGAAACCTTCAGCTACTGTTGGCATTCCACAATGCCGCTTTCAGACGGGTAGAAATCTTCCTGAGACCTTCCTCCAACATCTTTTGGACGAGGACAATAAATCAAACACTATGATGACATGACCAGAACGTTGTCAACATGAGAGCAGAAGTTTGACGTCATTATTCACTTTGGGATAACAAGTCGTGGAAACTTTTTTCCGGAAGGCCTCTCGTCATTTGAAGCAGCAATTGCAGAACTAGCAATGCGTAATGCTAATGGGCCTCGCACTCATGATCTTGAGGCCAGTTTTTCTGCATCTCTCCCCTTGCAGTGCCGCTGAAAAACCCATATGTCAATAAATGAAAGCTGCATCTTTGTAGCAAGTAGCAAAGTTAAGTGAAGTATTAAGAGAACTCACATCAAGTGTCAAGAATGAGCTTAATTGACAGAGAGCAGGTCAAAATACACGTTTACTATCAGGACACAAACTCATCAGTAGACCTTGATCCAAAATGCATCAACGTCTACGATTTTACATTCTTATTCAAAACCAGCAGAACTGTGTATCTGAAAGCTTGTCTTGAGATAATTCACCTCAAGTGTGAAGAATGCGCTTAATCCAATGAGAGGAGTTCGAAATGCAAACATTTCACCATGAGCACTATGAGGTCCAATTAAGCACTACGAGGTCCAGAAACGCACTCAGCGGGTTTCCGTCAGGATCTGGAGATGTCGCTCGACACTGCACCTATGGCATTCTTTATCTCCAGATGTGTCAGTGAGTTGACCAAAACATCTGCTTAGTGTTCTTGGAGAGTGAATAGATCCATACCCTTCAAAAAATGGATTTTGTATGTCTCAGTCAAAATTGCCAGATGCTGTTGACATAGCATTGAAACGTTGAGTAATGAACCCCTTGAAGGCTGTCGTGGTAGGTGAGCGTCACATCGGCATTGGTGGTTCAGTGGTAGAATTCTCGCCTGCCACGCGGGAGACCCGGGTCCGATTCCCGGCCAATGCAATGTTTCTCTTAAGACACCTGCCCGGTTTGAAAAGGGAAACCTTCAGCTACTGTTGGCATTCCACAATGCCGCTTTCAGACGGGTAGAAATCTTCCTGACACCTTCCTCCAACATCTTTTGGACGAGGACAATAAATCAAACACTATGATGACATGACCAGAACGTTGTCAACATGAGAGCAGAAGTTTGACGTCATTATTCACTTTGGGATAACAAGTCGTGGAAACTTTTTTCCGGAAGGCCTCTCGTCATTTGAAGCAGCAATTGCAGAACTAGCAATGCGTAATGCTAATGGGCCTCGCACTCATGATCTTGAGGCCAGTTTTTCTGCATCTCTCCCCTTGCAGTGCCGCTGAAAAACCCATATGTCAATAAATGAAAGCTGCATCTTTGTAGCAAGTAGCAAAGTTAAGTGAAGTATTAAGAGAACTCACATCAAGTGTCAAGAATGAGCTTAATTGACAGAGAGCAGGTCAAAATACACGTTTACTATCAGGACACAAACTCATCAGTAGACCTTGATCCAAAATGCATCAACGTCTACGATTTTACATTCTTATTCAAAACCAGCAGAACTGTGTATCTGAAAGCTTGTCTTGAGATAATTCACCTCAAGTGTGAAGAATGCGCTTAATCCAATGAGAGGAGTTCGAAATGCAAACATTTCACCATGAGCACTATGAGGTCCAATTAAGCACTACGAGGTCCAGAAACGCACTCAGCGGGTTTCCGTCAGGATCTGGAGATGTCGCTCGACACTGCACCTATGGCATTCTTTATCTCCAGATGTGTCAGTGAGTTGACCAAAACATCTGCTTAGTGTTCTTGGAGAGTGAATAGATCCATACCCTTCAAAAAATGGATTTTGTATGTCTCAGTCAAAATTGCCAGATGCTGTTGACATAGCATTGAAACGTTGAGTAATGAACCCCTTGCAGGCTGTCGTGGTAGGTGAGCGTCACATCGGCATTGGTGGTTCAGTGGTAGAATTCTCGCCTGCCACGCGGGAGACCCGGGTCCGATTCCCGGCCAATGCAATGTTTCTCTTAAGACACCTGCCCGGTTTGAAAAGGGAAACCTTCAGCTACTGTTGGCATTCCACAATGCCGCTTTCAGACGGGTAGAAATCTTCCTGACACCTTCCTCCAACATCTTTTGGACGAGGACAATAAATCAAACACTATGATGACATGACCAGAACGTTGTCAACATGAGAGCAGAAGTTTGACGTCATTATTCACTTTGGGATAACAAGTCGTGGAAACTTTTTTCCGGAAGGCCTCTCGTCATTTGAAGCAGCAATTGCAGAACTAGCAATGCGTAATGCTAATGGGCCTCGCACTCATGATCTTGAGGCCAGTTTTTCTGCATCTCTCCCCTTGCAGTGCCGCTGAAAAACCCATATGTCAATAAATGAAAGCTGCATCTTTGTAGCAAGTAGCAAAGTTAAGTGAAGTATTAAGAGAACTCACATCAAGTGTCAAGAATGAGCTTAATTGACAGAGAGCAGGTCAAAATACACGTTTACTATCAGGACACAAACTCATCAGTAGACCTTGATCCAAAATGCATCAACGTCTACGATTTTACATTCTTATTCAAAACCAGCAGAACTGTGTATCTGAAAGCTTGTCTTGAGATAATTCACCTCAAGTGTGAAGAATGCGCTTAATCCAATGAGAGGAGTTCGAAATGCAAACATTTCACCATGAGCACTATGAGGTCCAATTAAGCACTACGAGGTCCAGAAACGCACTCAGCGGGTTTCCGTCAGGATCTGGAGATGTCGCTCGACACTGCACCTATGGCATTCTTTATCTCCAGATGTGTCAGTGAGTTGACCAAAACATCTGCTTAGTGTTCTTGGAGAGTGAATAGATCCATACCCTTCAAAAAATGGATTTTGTATGTCTCAGTCAAAATTGCCAGATGCTGTTGACATAGCATTGAAACGTTGAGTAATGAACCCCTTGCAGGCTGTCGTGGTAGGTGAGCGTCACATCGGCATTGGTGGTTCAGTGGTAGAATTCTCGCCTGCCACGCGGGAGACCCGGGTCCGATTCCCGGCCAATGCAATGTTTCTCTTAAGACACCTGCCCGGTTTGAAAAGGGAAACCTTCAGCTACTGTTGGCATTCCACAATGCCGCTTTCAGACGGGTAGAAATCTTCCTGACACCTTCCTCCAACATCTTTTGGACGAGGACAATAAATCAAACACTATGATGACATGACCAGAACGTTGTCAACATGAGAGCAGAAGTTTGACGTCATTATTCACTTTGGGATAACAAGTCGTGGAAACTTTTTTCCGGAAGGCCTCTCGTCATTTGAAGCAGCAATTGCAGAACTAGCAATGCGTAATGCTAATGGGCCTCGCACTCATGATCTTGAGGCCAGTTTTTCTGCATCTCTCCCCTTGCAGTGCCGCTGAAAAACCCATATGTCAATAAATGAAAGCTGCATCTTTGTAGCAAGTAGCAAAGTTAAGTGAAGTATTAAGAGAACTCACATCAAGTGTCAAGAATGAGCTTAATTGACAGAGAGCAGGTCAAAATACACGTTTACTATCAGGACACAAACTCATCAGTAGACCTTGATCCAAAATGCATCGACGTCTACGATTTTACATTCTTATTCAAAACCAGCAGAACTGTGTATCTGAAAGCTTGTCTTGAGATAATTCACCTCAAGTGTGAAGAATGCGCTTAATCCAATGAGAGGAGTTCGAAATGCAAACATTTCACCATGAGCACTATGAGGTCCAATTAAGCACTACGAGGTCCAGAAACGCACTCAGCGGGTTTCCGTCAGGATCTGGAGATGTCGCTCGACACTGCACCTATGGCATTCTTTATCTCCAGATGTGTCAGTGAGTTGACCAAAACATCTGCTTAGTGTTCTTGGAGAGTGAATAGATCCATACCCTTCAAAAAATGGATTTTGTATGTCTCAGTCAAAATTGCCAGATGCTGTTGACATAGCACTGAAACGTTGAGTAATGAACCCCTTGCAGGCTGTCGTGGTAGGTGAGCGTCACATCGGCATTGGTGGTTCAGTGGTAGAATTCTCGCCTGCCACGCGGGAGACCCGGGTCCGATTCCCGGCCAATGCAATGTTTCTCTTAAGACACCTGCCCGGTTTGAAAAGGGAAACCTTCAGCTACTGTTGGCATTCCACAATGCCGCTTTCAGACGGGTAGAAATCTTCCTGACACCTTCCTCCAACATCTTTTGGACGAGGACAATAAATCAAACACTATGATGACATGACCAGAACGTTGTCAACATGAGAGCAGAAGTTTGACGTCATTATTCACTTTGGGATAACAAGTCGTGGAAACTTTTTTCCGGAAGGCCTCTCGTCATTTGAAGCAGCAATTGCAGAACTAGCAATGCGTAATGCTAATGGGCCTCGCACTCATGATCTTGAGGCCAGTTTTTCTGCATCTCTCCCCTTGCAGTGCCGCTGAAAAACCCATATGTCAATAAATGAAAGCTGCATCTTTGTAGCAAGTAGCAAAGTTAAGTGAAGTATTAAGAGAACTCACATCAAGTGTCAAGAATGAGCTTAATTGACAGAGAGCAGGTCAAAATACACGTTTACTATCAGGACACAAACTCATCAGTAGACCTTGATCCAAAATGCATCAACGTCTACGATTTTACATTCTTATTCAAAACCAGCAGAACTGTGTATCTGAAAGCTTGTCTTGAGATAATTCACCTCAAGTGTGAAGAATGCGCTTAATCCAATGAGAGGAGTTCGAAATGCAAACATTTCACCATGAGCACTATGAGGTCCAATTAAGCACTACGAGGTCCAGAAACGCACTCAGCGGGTTTCCGTCAGGATCTGGAGATGTCGCTCGACACTGCACCTATGGCATTCTTTATCTCCAGATGTGTCAGTGAGTTGACCAAAACATCTGCTTAGTGTTCTTGGAGAGTGAATAGATCCATACCCTTCAAAAAATGGATTTTGTATGTCTCAGTCAAAATTGCCAGATGCTGTTGACATAGCACTGAAACGTTGAGTAATGAACCCCTTGCAGGCTGTCGTGGTAGGTGAGCGTCACATCGACATTGGTGGTTCAGTGGTAGAATTCTCGCCGGCCACGCGGGAGACCCGGGTCCGATTCCCGGCCAATGCAATGTTTCTCTTAAGACACCTGCCCGGTTTGAAAAGGGAAACCTTCAGCTACTGTTGGCATTCCACAATGCCGCTTTCAGACGGGTAGAAATCTTCCTGAGACCTTCCTCCAACATCTTTTGGACGAGGACAATAAATCAAACACTATGATGACATGACCAGAACGTTGTCAACATGAGAGCAGAAGTTTGACGTCATTATTCACTTTGGGATAACAAGTCGTGGAAACTTTTTTCCGGAAGGCCTCTCGTCATTTGAAGCAGCAATTGCAGAACTAGCAATGCGTAATGCTAATGGGCCTCACACTCATGATCTTGAGGCCAGTTTTTCTGCATCTCTCCCCTTGCAGTGCCGCTGAAAAACCCATATGTCAATAAATGAAAGCTGCATCTTTGTAGCAAGTAGCAAAGTTAAGTGAAGTATTAAGAGAACTCACATCAAGTGTCAAGAATGAGCTTAATTGACAGAGAGCAGGTCAAAATACACGTTTACTATCAGGACACAAACTCATCAGTAGACCTTGATCCAAAATGCATCGACGTCTACGATTTTACATTCTTATTCAAAACCAGCAGAACTGTGTATCTGAAAGCTTGTCTTGAGATAATTCACCTCAAGTGTGAAGAATGCGCTTAATCCAATGAGAGGAGTTCGAAATGCAAACATTTCACCATGAGCACTATGAGGTCCAATTAAGCACTACGAGGTCCAGAAACGCACTCAGCGGGTTTCCGTCAGGATCTGGAGATGTCGCTCGACACTGCACCTATGGCATTCTTTATCTCCAGATGTGTCAGTGAGTTGACCAAAACATCTGCTTAGTGTTCTTGGAGAGTGAATAGATCCATACCCTTCAAAAAATGGATTTTGTATGTCTCAGTCAAAATTGCCAGATGCTGTTGACATAGCATTGAAACGTTGAGTAATGAACCCCTTGCAGGCTGTCGTGGTAGGTGCGCGTCACATCGGCATTGGTGGTTCAGTGGTAGAATTCTCACCTGCCACGCGGGAGACCCGGGTCCGATTCCCGGCCAATGCAATGTTTCTCTTAAGACACCTGCCCGGTTTGAAAAGGGAAACCTTCAGCTACTGTTGGCATTCCACAATACCGCTTTCAGATGGGTAGAAATCTTCCTGACACCTTCCTCCAACATCTTTTGGACGAGGACAATGAATCAAACACTATGATGACATGACCAGAACGTTGTCAACATGAGAGCAGAAGTTTGACGTCATTATTCACTTTGGGATAACAAGTCGTGGAAACTTTTTTCCGGAAGGCCTCTCGTCATTTGAAGCAGCAATTGCAGAACTAGCAATGCGTAATGCTAATGGGCCTCGCACTCATGATCTTGAGGCCAGTTTTTCTGCATCTCTCCCCTTGCAGTGCCGCTGAAAAACCCATATGTCAATAAATGAAAGCTGCATCTTTGTAGCAAGTAGCAAAGTTAAGTGAAGTATTAAGAGAACTCACATCAAGTGTCAAGAATGAGCTTAATTGACAGAGAGCAGGTCAAAATACACGTTTACTATCAGGACACAAACTCATCAGTAGACCTTGATCCAAAATGCATCAACGTCTACGATTTTACATTCTTATTCAAAACCAGCAGAACTGTGTATCTGAAAGCTTGTCTTGAGATAATTCACCTCAAGTGTGAAGAATGCGCTTAATCCAATGAGAGGAGTTCGAAATGCAAACATTTCACCATGAGCACTATGAGGTCCAATTAAGCACTACGAGGTCCAGAAACGCACTCAGCGGGTTTCCGTCAGGATCTGGAGATGTCGCTCGACACTGCACCTATGGCATTCTTTATCTCCAGATGTGTCAGTGAGTTGACCAAAACATCTGCTTAGTGTTCTTGGAGAGTGAATAGATCCATACCCTTCAAAAAATGGATTTTGTATGTCTCAGTCAAAATTGCCAGATGCTGTTGACATAGCATTGAAACGTTGAGTAATGAACCCCTTGAAGGCTGTCGTGGTAGGTGAGCGTCACATCGGCATTGGTGGTTCAGTGGTAGAATTCTCGCCTGCCACGCGGGAGACCCGGGTCCGATTCCCGGCCAATGCAATGTTTCTCTTAAGACACCTGCCCGGTTTGAAAAGGGAAACCTTCAGCTACTGTTGGCATTCCACAATGCCGCTTTCAGACGGGTAGAAATCTTCCTGACACCTTCCTCCAACATCTTTTGGACGAGGACAATAAATCAAACACTATGATGACATGACCAGAACGTTGTCAACATGAGAGCAGAAGTTTGACGTCATTATTCACTTTGGGATAACAAGTCGTGGAAACTTTTTTCCGGAAGGCCTCTCGTCATTTGAAGCAGCAATTGCAGAACTAGCAATGCGTAATGCTAATGGGCCTCGCACTCATGATCTTGAGGCCAGTTTTTCTGCATCTCTCCCCTTGCAGTGCCGCTGAAAAACCCATATGTCAATAAATGAAAGCTGCATCTTTGTAGCAAGTAGCAAAGTTAAGTGAAGTATTAAGAGAACTCACATCAAGTGTCAAGAATGAGCTTAATTGACAGAGAGCAGGTCAAAATACACGTTTACTATCAGGACACAAACTCATCAGTAGACCTTGATCCAAAATGCATCAACGTCTACGATTTTACATTCTTATTCAAAACCAGCAGAACTGTGTATCTGAAAGCTTGTCTTGAGATAATTCACCTCAAGTGTGAAGAATGCGCTTAATCCAATGAGAGGAGTTCGAAATGCAAACATTTCACCATGAGCACTATGAGGTCCAATTAAGCACTACGAGGTCCAGAAACGCACTCAGCGGGTTTCCGTCAGGATCTGGAGATGTCGCTCGACACTGCACCTATGGCATTCTTTATCTCCAGATGTGTCAGTGAGTTGACCAAAACATCTGCTTAGTGTTCTTGGAGAGTGAATAGATCCATACCCTTCAAAAAATGGATTTTGTATGTCTCAGTCAAAATTGCCAGATGCTGTTGACATAGCATTGAAACGTTGAGTAATGAACCCCTTGCAGGCTGTCGTGGTAGGTGAGCGTCACATCGGCATTGGTGGTTCAGTGGTAGAATTCTCGCCTGCCACGCGGGAGACCCGGGTCCGATTCCCGGCCAATGCAATGTTTCTCTTAAGACACCTGCCCGGTTTGAAAAGGGAAACCTTCAGCTACTGTTGGCATTCCACAATGCCGCTTTCAGACGGGTAGAAATCTTCCTGACACCTTCCTCCAACATCTTTTGGACGAGGACAATAAATCAAACACTATGATGACATGACCAGAACGTTGTCAACATGAGAGCAGAAGTTTGACGTCATTATTCACTTTGGGATAACAAGTCGTGGAAACTTTTTTCCGGAAGGCCTCTCGTCATTTGAAGCAGCAATTGCAGAACTAGCAATGCGTAATGCTAATGGGCCTCGCACTCATGATCTTGAGGCCAGTTTTTCTGCATCTCTCCCCTTGCAGTGCCGCTGAAAAACCCATATGTCAATAAATGAAAGCTGCATCTTTGTAGCAAGTAGCAAAGTTAAGTGAAGTATTAAGAGAACTCACATCAAGTGTCAAGAATGAGCTTAATTGACAGAGAGAAGGTCAAAATACACGTTTACTATCAGGACACAAACTCATCAGTAGACCTTGATCCAAAATGCATCAACGTCTACGATTTTACATTCTTATTCAAAACCAGCAGAACTGTGTATCTGAAAGCTTGTCTTGAGATAATTCACCTCAAGTGTGAAGAATGCGCTTAATCCAATGAGAGGAGTTCGAAATGCAAACATTTCACCATGAGCACTATGAGGTCCAATTAAGCACTACGAGGTCCAGAAACGCACTCAGCGGGTTTCCGTCAGGATCTGGAGATGTCGCTCGACACTGCACCTATGGCATTCTTTATCTCCAGATGTGTCAGTGAGTTGACCAAAACATCTGCTTAGTGTTCTTGGAGAGTGAATAGATCCATACCCTTCAAAAAATGGATTTTGTATGTCTCAGTCAAAATTGCCAGATGCTGTTGACATAGCATTGAAACGTTGAGTAATGAACCCCTTGCAGGCTGTCGTGGTAGGTGAGCGTCACATCGGCATTGGTGGTTCAGTGGTAGAATTCTCGCCTGCCACGCGGGAGACCCGGGTCCGATTCCCGGCCAATGCAATGTTTCTCTTAAGACACCTGCCCGGTTTGAAAAGGGAAACCTTCAGCTACTGTTGGCATTCCACAATGCCGCTTTCAGACGGGTAGAAATCTTCCTGACACCTTCCTCCAACATCTTTTGGACGAGGACAATAAATCAAACACTATGATGACATGACCAGAACGTTGTCAACATGAGAGCAGAAGTTTGACGTCATTATTCACTTTGGGATAACAAGTCGTGGAAACTTTTTTCCGGAAGGCCTCTCGTCATTTGAAGCAGCAATTGCAGAACTAGCAATGCGTAATGCTAATGGGCCTCGCACTCATGATCTTGAGGCCAGTTTTTCTGCATCTCTCCCCTTGCAGTGCCGCTGAAAAACCCATATGTCAATAAATGAAAGCTGCATCTTTGTAGCAAGTAGCAAAGTTAAGTGAAGTATTAAGAGAACTCACATCAAGTGTCAAGAATGAGCTTAATTGACAGAGAGCAGGTCAAAATACACGTTTACTATCAGGACACAAACTCATCAGTAGACCTTGATCCAAAATGCATCGACGTCTACGATTTTACATTCTTATTCAAAACCAGCAGAACTGTGTATCTGAAAGCTTGTCTTGAGATAATTCACCTCAAGTGTGAAGAATGCGCTTAATCCAATGAGAGGAGTTCGAAATGCAAACATTTCACCATGAGCACTATGAGGTCCAATTAAGCACTACGAGGTCCAGAAACGCACTCAGCGGGTTTCCGTCAGGATCTGGAGATGTCGCTCGACACTGCACCTATGGCATTCTTTATCTCCAGATGTGTCAGTGAGTTGACCAAAACATCTGCTTAGTGTTCTTGGAGAGTGAATAGATCCATACCCTTCAAAAAATGGATTTTGTATGTCTCAGTCAAAATTGCCAGATGCTGTTGACATAGCACTGAAACGTTGAGTAATGAACCCCTTGCAGGCTGTCGTGGTAGGTGAGCGTCACATCGGCATTGGTGGTTCAGTGGTAGAATTCTCGCCTGCCACGCGGGAGACCCGGGTCCGATTCCCGGCCAATGCAATGTTTCTCTTAAGACACCTGCCCGGTTTGAAAAGGGAAACCTTCAGCTACTGTTGGCATTCCACAATGCCGCTTTCAGACGGGTAGAAATCTTCCTGACACCTTCCTCCAACATCTTTTGGACGAGGACAATAAATCAAACACTATGATGACATGACCAGAACGTTGTCAACATGAGAGCAGAAGTTTGACGTCATTATTCACTTTGGGATAACAAGTCGTGGAAACTTTTTTCCGGAAGGCCTCTCGTCATTTGAAGCAGCAATTGCAGAACTAGCAATGCGTAATGCTAATGGGCCTCGCACTCATGATCTTGAGGCCAGTTTTTCTGCATCTCTCCCCTTGCAGTGCCGCTGAAAAACCCATATGTCAATAAATGAAAGCTGCATCTTTGTAGCAAGTAGCAAAGTTAAGTGAAGTATTAAGAGAACTCACATCAAGTGTCAAGAATGAGCTTAATTGACAGAGAGCAGGTCAAAATACACGTTTACTATCAGGACACAAACTCATCAGTAGACCTTGATCCAAAATGCATCAACGTCTACGATTTTACATTCTTATTCAAAACCAGCAGAACTGTGTATCTGAAAGCTTGTCTTGAGATAATTCACCTCAAGTGTGAAGAATGCGCTTAATCCAATGAGAGGAGTTCGAAATGCAAACATTTCACCATGAGCACTATGAGGTCCAATTAAGCACTACGAGGTCCAGAAACGCACTCAGCGGGTTTCCGTCAGGATCTGGAGATGTCGCTCGACACTGCACCTATGGCATTCTTTATCTCCAGATGTGTCAGTGAGTTGACCAAAACATCTGCTTAGTGTTCTTGGAGAGTGAATAGATCCATACCCTTCAAAAAATGGATTTTGTATGTCTCAGTCAAAATTGCCAGATGCTGTTGACATAGCACTGAAACGTTGAGTAATGAACCCCTTGCAGGCTGTCGTGGTAGGTGAGCGTCACATCGACATTGGTGGTTCAGTGGTAGAATTCTCGCCGGCCACGCGGGAGACCCGGGTCCGATTCCCGGCCAATGCAATGTTTCTCTTAAGACACCTGCCCGGTTTGAAAAGGGAAACCTTCAGCTACTGTTGGCATTCCACAATGCCGCTTTCAGACGGGTAGAAATCTTCCTGAGACCTTCCTCCAACATCTTTTGGACGAGGACAATAAATCAAACACTATGATGACATGACCAGAACGTTGTCAACATGAGAGCAGAAGTTTGACGTCATTATTCACTTTGGGATAACAAGTCGTGGAAACTTTTTTCCGGAAGGCCTCTCGTCATTTGAAGCAGCAATTGCAGAACTAGCAATGCGTAATGCTAATGGGCCTCACACTCATGATCTTGAGGCCAGTTTTTCTGCATCTCTCCCCTTGCAGTGCCGCTGAAAAACCCATATGTCAATAAATGAAAGCTGCATCTTTGTAGCAAGTAGCAAAGTTAAGTGAAGTATTAAGAGAACTCACATCAAGTGTCAAGAATGAGCTTAATTGACAGAGAGCAGGTCAAAATACACGTTTACTATCAGGACACAAACTCATCAGTAGACCTTGATCCAAAATGCATCGACGTCTACGATTTTACATTCTTATTCAAAACCAGCAGAACTGTGTATCTGAAAGCTTGTCTTGAGATAATTCACCTCAAGTGTGAAGAATGCGCTTAATCCAATGAGAGGAGTTCGAAATGCAAACATTTCACCATGAGCACTATGAGGTCCAATTAAGCACTACGAGGTCCAGAAACGCACTCAGCGGGTTTCCGTCAGGATCTGGAGATGTCGCTCGACACTGCACCTATGGCATTCTTTATCTCCAGATGTGTCAGTGAGTTGACCAAAACATCTGCTTAGTGTTCTTGGAGAGTGAATAGATCCATACCCTTCAAAAAATGGATTTTGTATGTCTCAGTCAAAATTGCCAGATGCTGTTGACATAGCATTGAAACGTTGAGTAATGAACCCCTTGCAGGCTGTCGTGGTAGGTGCGCGTCACATCGGCATTGGTGGTTCAGTGGTAGAATTCTCACCTGCCACGCGGGAGACCCGGGTCCGATTCCCGGCCAATGCAATGTTTCTCTTAAGACACCTGCCCGGTTTGAAAAGGGAAACCTTCAGCTACTGTTGGCATTCCACAATACCGCTTTCAGATGGGTAGAAATCTTCCTGACACCTTCCTCCAACATCTTTTGGACGAGGACAATGAATCAAACACTATGATGACATGACCAGAACGTTGTCAACATGAGAGCAGAAGTTTGACGTCATTATTCACTTTGGGATAACAAGTCGTGGAAACTTTTTTCCGGAAGGCCTCTCGTCATTTGAAGCAGCAATTGCAGAACTAGCAATGCGTAATGCTAATGGGCCTCGCACTCATGATCTTGAGGCCAGTTTTTCTGCATCTCTCCCCTTGCAGTGCCGCTGAAAAACCCATATGTCAATAAATGAAAGCTGCATCTTTGTAGCAAGTAGCAAAGTTAAGTGAAGTATTAAGAGAACTCACATCAAGTGTCAAGAATGAGCTTAATTGACAGAGAGCAGGTCAAAATACACGTTTACTATCAGGACACAAACTCATCAGTAGACCTTGATCCAAAATGCATCAACGTCTACGATTTTACATTCTTATTCAAAACCAGCAGAACTGTGTATCTGAAAGCTTGTCTTGAGATAATTCACCTCAAGTGTGAAGAATGCGCTTAATCCAATGAGAGGAGTTCGAAATGCAAACATTTCACCATGAGCACTATGAGGTCCAATTAAGCACTACGAGGTCCAGAAACGCACTCAGCGGGTTTCCGTCAGGATCTGGAGATGTCGCTCGACACTGCACCTATGGCATTCTTTATCTCCAGATGTGTCAGTGAGTTGACCAAAACATCTGCTTAGTGTTCTTGGAGAGTGAATAGATCCATACCCTTCAAAAAATGGATTTTGTATGTCTCAGTCAAAATTGCCAGATGCTGTTGACATAGCATTGAAACGTTGAGTAATGAACCCCTTGAAGGCTGTCGTGGTAGGTGAGCGTCACATCGGCTTTGGTGGTTCAGTGGTAGAATTCTCGCCTGCCACGCGGGAGACCCGGGTCCGATTCCCGGCCAATGCAATGTTTCTCTTAAGACACCTGCCCGGTTTGAAAAGGGAAACCTTCAGCTACTGTTGGCATTCCACAATGCCGCTTTCAGACGGGTAGAAATCTTCCTGACACCTTCCTCCAACATCTTTTGGACGAGGACAATAAATCAAACACTATGATGACATGACCAGAACGTTGTCAACATGAGAGCAGAAGTTTGACGTCATTATTCACTTTGGGATAACAAGTCGTGGAAACTTTTTTCCGGAAGGCCTCTCGTCATTTGAAGCAGCAATTGCAGAACTAGCAATGCGTAATGCTAATGGGCCTCGCACTCATGATCTTGAGGCCAGTTTTTCTGCATCTCTCCCCTTGCAGTGCCGCTGAAAAACCCATATGTCAATAAATGAAAGCTGCATCTTTGTAGCAAGTAGCAAAGTTAAGTGAAGTATTAAGAGAACTCACATCAAGTGTCAAGAATGAGCTTAATTGACAGAGAGCAGGTCAAAATACACGTTTACTATCAGGACACAAACTCATCAGTAGACCTTGATCCAAAATGCATCGACGTCTACGATTTTACATTCTTATTCAAAACCAGCAGAACTGTGTATCTGAAAGCTTGTCTTGAGATAATTCACCTCAAGTGTGAAGAATGCGCTTAATCCAATGAGAGGAGTTCGAAATGCAAACATTTCACCATGAGCACTATGAGGTCCAATTAAGCACTACGAGGTCCAGAAACGCACTCAGCGGGTTTCCGTCAGGATCTGGAGATGTCGCTCGACACTGCACCTATGGCATTCTTTATCTCCAGATGTGTCAGTGAGTTGACCAAAACATCTGCTTAGTGTTCTTGGAGAGTGAATAGATCCATACCCTTCAAAAAATGGATTTTGTATGTCTCAGTCAAAATTGCCAGATGCTGTTGACATAGCATTGAAACGTTGAGTAATGAACCCCTTGCAGGCTGTCGTGGTAGGTGAGCGTCACATCGGCATTGGTGGTTCAGTGGTAGAATTCTCGCCTGCCACGCGGGAGACCCGGGTCCGATTCCCGGCCAATGCAATGTTTCTCTTAAGACACCTGCCCGGTTTGAAAAGGGAAACCTTCAGCTACTGTTGGCATTCCACAATGCCGCTTTCAGACGGGTAGAAATCTTCCTGACACCTTCCTCCAACATCTTTTGGACGAGGACAATAAATCAAACACTATGATGACATGACCAGAACGTTGTCAACATGAGAGCAGAAGTTTGACGTCATTATTCACTTTGGGATAACAAGTCGTGGAAACTTTTTTCCGGAAGGCCTCTCGTCATTTGAAGCAGCAATTGCAGAACTAGCAATGCGTAATGCTAATGGGCCTCGCACTCATGATCTTGAGGCCAGTTTTTCTGCATCTCTCCCCTTGCAGTGCCGCTGAAAAACCCATATGTCAATAAATGAAAGCTGCATCTTTGTAGCAAGTAGCAAAGTTAAGTGAAGTATTAAGAGAACTCACATCAAGTGTCAAGAATGAGCTTAATTGACAGAGAGAAGGTCAAAATACACGTTTACTATCAGGACACAAACTCATCAGTAGACCTTGATCCAAAATGCATCAACGTCTACGATTTTACATTCTTATTCAAAACCAGCAGAACTGTGTATCTGAAAGCTTGTCTTGAGATAATTCACCTCAAGTGTGAAGAATGCGCTTAATCCAATGAGAGGAGTTCGAAATGCAAACATTTCACCATGAGCACTATGAGGTCCAATTAAGCACTACGAGGTCCAGAAACGCACTCAGCGGGTTTCCGTCAGGATCTGGAGATGTCGCTCGACACTGCACCTATGGCATTCTTTATCTCCAGATGTGTCAGTGAGTTGACCAAAACATCTGCTTAGTGTTCTTGGAGAGTGAATAGATCCATACCCTTCAAAAAATGGATTTTGTATGTCTCAGTCAAAATTGCCAGATGCTGTTGACATAGCATTGAAACGTTGAGTAATGAACCCCTTGCAGGCTGTCGTGGTAGGTGAGCGTCACATCGGCATTGGTGGTTCAGTGGTAGAATTCTCGCCTGCCACGCGGGAGACCCGGGTCCGATTCCCGGCCAATGCAATGTTTCTCTTAAGACACCTGCCCGGTTTGAAAAGGGAAACCTTCAGCTACTGTTGGCATTCCACAATGCCGCTTTCAGACGGGTAGAAATCTTCCTGACACCTTCCTCCAACATCTTTTGGACGAGGACAATAAATCAAACACTATGATGACATGACCAGAACGTTGTCAACATGAGAGCAGAAGTTTGACGTCATTATTCACTTTGGGATAACAAGTCGTGGAAACTTTTTTCCGGAAGGCCTCTCGTCATTTGAAGCAGCAATTGCAGAACTAGCAATGCGTAATGCTAATGGGCCTCGCACTCATGATCTTGAGGCCAGTTTTTCTGCATCTCTCCCCTTGCAGTGCCGCTGAAAAACCCATATGTCAATAAATGAAAGCTGCATCTTTGTAGCAAGTAGCAAAGTTAAGTGAAGTATTAAGAGAACTCACATCAAGTGTCAAGAATGAGCTTAATTGACAGAGAGCAGGTCAAAATACACGTTTACTATCAGGACACAAACTCATCAGTAGACCTTGATCCAAAATGCATCGACGTCTACGATTTTACATTCTTATTCAAAACCAGCAGAACTGTGTATCTGAAAGCTTGTCTTGAGATAATTCACCTCAAGTGTGAAGAATGCGCTTAATCCAATGAGAGGAGTTCGAAATGCAAACATTTCACCATGAGCACTATGAGGTCCAATTAAGCACTACGAGGTCCAGAAACGCACTCAGCGGGTTTCCGTCAGGATCTGGAGATGTCGCTCGACACTGCACCTATGGCATTCTTTATCTCCAGATGTGTCAGTGAGTTGACCAAAACATCTGCTTAGTGTTCTTGGAGAGTGAATAGATCCATACCCTTCAAAAAATGGATTTTGTATGTCTCAGTCAAAATTGCCAGATGCTGTTGACATAGCACTGAAACGTTGAGTAATGAACCCCTTGCAGGCTGTCGTGGTAGGTGAGCGTCACATCGGCATTGGTGGTTCAGTGGTAGAATTCTCGCCTGCCACGCGGGAGACCCGGGTCCGATTCCCGGCCAATGCAATGTTTCTCTTAAGACACCTGCCCGGTTTGAAAAGGGAAACCTTCAGCTACTGTTGGCATTCCACAATGCCGCTTTCAGACGGGTAGAAATCTTCCTGACACCTTCCTCCAACATCTTTTGGACGAGGACAATAAATCAAACACTATGATGACATGACCAGAACGTTGTCAACATGAGAGCAGAAGTTTGACGTCATTATTCACTTTGGGATAACAAGTCGTGGAAACTTTTTTCCGGAAGGCCTCTCGTCATTTGAAGCAGCAATTGCAGAACTAGCAATGCGTAATGCTAATGGGCCTCGCACTCATGATCTTGAGGCCAGTTTTTCTGCATCTCTCCCCTTGCAGTGCCGCTGAAAAACCCATATGTCAATAAATGAAAGCTGCATCTTTGTAGCAAGTAGCAAAGTTAAGTGAAGTATTAAGAGAACTCACATCAAGTGTCAAGAATGAGCTTAATTGACAGAGAGCAGGTCAAAATACACGTTTACTATCAGGACACAAACTCATCAGTAGACCTTGATCCAAAATGCATCAACGTCTACGATTTTACATTCTTATTCAAAACCAGCAGAACTGTGTATCTGAAAGCTTGTCTTGAGATAATTCACCTCAAGTGTGAAGAATGCGCTTAATCCAATGAGAGGAGTTCGAAATGCAAACATTTCACCATGAGCACTATGAGGTCCAATTAAGCACTACGAGGTCCAGAAACGCACTCAGCGGGTTTCCGTCAGGATCTGGAGATGTCGCTCGACACTGCACCTATGGCATTCTTTATCTCCAGATGTGTCAGTGAGTTGACCAAAACATCTGCTTAGTGTTCTTGGAGAGTGAATAGATCCATACCCTTCAAAAAATGGATTTTGTATGTCTCAGTCAAAATTGCCAGATGCTGTTGACATAGCACTGAAACGTTGAGTAATGAACCCCTTGCAGGCTGTCGTGGTAGGTGAGCGTCACATCGACATTGGTGGTTCAGTGGTAGAATTCTCGCCGGCCACGCGGGAGACCCGGGTCCGATTCCCGGCCAATGCAATGTTTCTCTTAAGACACCTGCCCGGTTTGAAAAGGGAAACCTTCAGCTACTGTTGGCATTCCACAATGCCGCTTTCAGACGGGTAGAAATCTTCCTGAGACCTTCCTCCAACATCTTTTGGACGAGGACAATAAATCAAACACTATGATGACATGACCAGAACGTTGTCAACATGAGAGCAGAAGTTTGACGTCATTATTCACTTTGGGATAACAAGTCGTGGAAACTTTTTTCCGGAAGGCCTCTCGTCATTTGAAGCAGCAATTGCAGAACTAGCAATGCGTAATGCTAATGGGCCTCACACTCATGATCTTGAGGCCAGTTTTTCTGCATCTCTCCCCTTGCAGTGCCGCTGAAAAACCCATATGTCAATAAATGAAAGCTGCATCTTTGTAGCAAGTAGCAAAGTTAAGTGAAGTATTAAGAGAACTCACATCAAGTGTCAAGAATGAGCTTAATTGACAGAGAGCAGGTCAAAATACACGTTTACTATCAGGACACAAACTCATCAGTAGACCTTGATCCAAAATGCATCGACGTCTACGATTTTACATTCTTATTCAAAACCAGCAGAACTGTGTATCTGAAAGCTTGTCTTGAGATAATTCACCTCAAGTGTGAAGAATGCGCTTAATCCAATGAGAGGAGTTCGAAATGCAAACATTTCACCATGAGCACTATGAGGTCCAATTAAGCACTACGAGGTCCAGAAACGCACTCAGCGGGTTTCCGTCAGGATCTGGAGATGTCGCTCGACACTGCACCTATGGCATTCTTTATCTCCAGATGTGTCAGTGAGTTGACCAAAACATCTGCTTAGTGTTCTTGGAGAGTGAATAGATCCATACCCTTCAAAAAATGGATTTTGTATGTCTCAGTCAAAATTGCCAGATGCTGTTGACATAGCATTGAAACGTTGAGTAATGAACCCCTTGCAGGCTGTCGTGGTAGGTGCGCGTCACATAGGCATTGGTGGTTCAGTGGTAGAATTCTCACCTGCCACGCGGGAGACCCGGGTCCGATTCCCGGCCAATGCAATGTTTCTCTTAAGACACCTGCCCGGTTTGAAAAGGGAAACCTTCAGCTACTGTTGGCATTCCACAATACCGCTTTCAGATGGGTAGAAATCTTCCTGACACCTTCCTCCAACATCTTTTGGACGAGGACAATGAATCAAACACTATGATGACATGACCAGAACGTTGTCAACATGAGAGCAGAAGTTTGACGTCATTATTCACTTTGGGATAACAAGTCGTGGAAACTTTTTTCCGGAAGGCCTCTCGTCATTTGAAGCAGCAATTGCAGAACTAGCAATGCGTAATGCTAATGGGCCTCGCACTCATGATCTTGAGGCCAGTTTTTCTGCATCTCTCCCCTTGCAGTGCCGCTGAAAAACCCATATGTCAATAAATGAAAGCTGCATCTTTGTAGCAAGTAGCAAAGTTAAGTGAAGTATTAAGAGAACTCACATCAAGTGTCAAGAATGAGCTTAATTGACAGAGAGAAGGTCAAAATACACGTTTACTATCAGGACACAAACTCATCAGTAGACCTTGATCCAAAATGCATCAACGTCTACGATTTTACATTCTTATTCAAAACCAGCAGAACTGTGTATCTGAAAGCTTGTCTTGAGATAATTCACCTCAAGTGTGAAGAATGCGCTTAATCCAATGAGAGGAGTTCGAAATGCAAACATTTCACCATGAGCACTATGAGGTCCAATTAAGCACTACGAGGTCCAGAAACGCACTCAGCGGGTTTCCGTCAGGATCTGGAGATGTCGCTCGACACTGCACCTATGGCATTCTTTATCTCCAGATGTGTCAGTGAGTTGACCAAAACATCTGCTTAGTGTTCTTGGAGAGTGAATAGATCCATACCCTTCAAAAAATGGATTTTGTATGTCTCAGTCAAAATTGCCAGATGCTGTTGACATAGCACTGAAACGTTGAGTAATGAACCCCTTGCAGGCTGTCGTGGTAGGTGAGCGTCACATCGGCATTGGTGGTTCAGTGGTAGAATTCTCGCCTGCCACGCGGGAGACCCGGGTCCGATTCCCGGCCAATGCAATGTTTCTCTTAAGACACCTGCCCGGTTTGAAAAGGGAAACCTTCAGCTACTGTTGGCATTCCACAATGCCGCTTTCAGACGGGTAGAAATCTTCCTGACACCTTCCTCCAACATCTTTTGGACGAGGACAATAAATCAAACACTATGATGACATGACCAGAACGTTGTCAACATGAGAGCAGAAGTTTGACGTCATTATTCACTTTGGGATAACAAGTCGTGGAAACTTTTTTCCGGAAGGCCTCTCGTCATTTGAAGCAGCAATTGCAGAACTAGCAATGCGTAATGCTAATGGGCCTCGCACTCATGATCTTGAGGCCAGTTTTTCTGCATCTCTCCCCTTGCAGTGCCGCTGAAAAACCCATATGTCAATAAATGAAAGCTGCATCTTTGTAGCAAGTAGCAAAGTTAAGTGAAGTATTAAGAGAACTCACATCAAGTGTCAAGAATGAGCTTAATTGACAGAGAGCAGGTCAAAATACACGTTTACTATCAGGACACAAACTCATCAGTAGACCTTGATCCAAAATGCATCAACGTCTACGATTTTACATTCTTATTCAAAACCAGCAGAACTGTGTATCTGAAAGCTTGTCTTGAGATAATTCACCTCAAGTGTGAAGAATGCGCTTAATCCAATGAGAGGAGTTCGAAATGCAAACATTTCACCATGAGCACTATGAGGTCCAATTAAGCACTACGAGGTCCAGAAACGCACTCAGCGGGTTTCCGTCAGGATCTGGAGATGTCGCTCGACACTGCACCTATGGCATTCTTTATCTCCAGATGTGTCAGTGAGTTGACCAAAACATCTGCTTAGTGTTCTTGGAGAGTGAATAGATCCATACCCTTCAAAAAATGGATTTTGTATGTCTCAGTCAAAATTGCCAGATGCTGTTGACATAGCACTGAAACGTTGAGTAATGAACCCCTTGCAGGCTGTCGTGGTAGGTGAGCGTCACATCGACATTGGTGGTTCAGTGGTAGAATTCTCGCCGGCCACGCGGGAGACCCGGGTCCGATTCCCGGCCAATGCAATGTTTCTCTTAAGACACCTGCCCGGTTTGAAAAGGGAAACCTTCAGCTACTGTTGGCATTCCACAATGCCGCTTTCAGACGGGTAGAAATCTTCCTGAGACCTTCCTCCAACATCTTTAGGACGAGGACAATAAATCAAACACTATGATGACATGACCAGAACGTTGTCAACATGAGAGCAGAAGTTTGACGTCATTATTCACTTTGGGATAACAAGTCGTGGAAACTTTTTTCCGGAAGGCCTCTCGTCATTTGAAGCAGCAATTGCAGAACTAGCAATGCGTAATGCTAATGGGCCTCGCACTCATGATCTTGAGGCCAGTTTTTCTGCATCTCTCCCCTTGCAGTGCCGCTGAAAAACCCATATGTCAATAAATGAAAGCTGCATCTTTGTAGCAAGTAGCAAAGTTAAGTGAAGTATTAAGAGAACTCACATCAAGTGTCAAGAATGAGCTTAATTGACAGAGAGCAGGTCAAAATACACGTTTACTATCAGGACACAAACTCATCAGTAGACCTTGATCCAAAATGCATCGACGTCTACGATTTTACATTCTTATTCAAAACCAGCAGAACTGTGTATCTGAAAGCTTGTCTTGAGATAATTCACCTCAAGTGTGAAGAATGCGCTTAATCCAATGAGAGGAGTTCGAAATGCAAACATTTCACCATGAGCACTATGAGGTCCAATTAAGCACTACGAGGTCCAGAAACGCACTCAGCGGGTTTCCGTCAGGATCTGGAGATGTCGCTCGACACTGCACCTATGGCATTCTTTATCTCCAGATGTGTCAGTGAGTTGACCAAAACATCTGCTTAGTGTTCTTGGAGAGTGAATAGATCCATACCCTTCAAAAAATGGATTTTGTATGTCTCAGTCAAAATTGCCAGATGCTGTTGACATAGCATTGAAACGTTGAGTAATGAACCCCTTGCAGGCTGTCGTGGTAGGTGAGCGTCACATCGGCATTGGTGGTTCAGTGGTAGAATTCTCACCTGCCACGCGGGAGACCCGGGTCCGATTCCCGGCCAATGCAATGTTTCTCTTAAGACACCTGCCCGGTTTGAAAAGGGAAACCTTCAGCTACTGTTGGCATTCCACAATACCGCTTTCAGATGGGTAGAAATCTTCCTGACACCTTCCTCCAACATCTTTTGGACGAGGACAATGAATCAAACACTATGATGACATGACCAGAACGTTGTCAACATGAGAGCAGAAGTTTGACGTCATTATTCACTTTGGGATAACAAGTCGTGGAAACTTTTTTCCGGAAGGCCTCTCGTCATTTGAAGCAGCAATTGCAGAACTAGCAATGCGTAATGCTAATGGGCCTCGCACTCATGATCTTGAGGCCAGTTTTTCTGCATCTCTCCCCTTGCAGTGCCGCTGAAAAACCCATATGTCAATAAATGAAAGCTGCATCTTTGTAGCAAGTAGCAAAGTTAAGTGAAGTATTAAGAGAACTCACATCAAGTGTCAAGAATGAGCTTAATTGACAGAGAGCAGGTCAAAATACACGTTTACTATCAGGACACAAACTCATCAGTAGACCTTGATCCAAAATGCATCAACGTCTACGATTTTACATTCTTATTCAAAACCAGCAGAACTGTGTATCTGAAAGCTTGTCTTGAGATAATTCACCTCAAGTGTGAAGAATGCGCTTAATCCAATGAGAGGAGTTCGAAATGCAAACATTTCACCATGAGCACTATGAGGTCCAATTAAGCACTACGAGGTCCAGAAACGCACTCAGCGGGTTTCCGTCAGGATCTGGAGATGTCGCTCGACACTGCACCTATGGCATTCTTTATCTCCAGATGTGTCAGTGAGTTGACCAAAACATCTGCTTAGTGTTCTTGGAGAGTGAATAGATCCATACCCTTCAAAAAATGGATTTTGTATGTCTCAGTCAAAATTGCCAGATGCTGTTGACATAGCACTGAAACGTTGAGTAATGAACCCCTTGCAGGCTGTCGTGGTAGGTGAGCGTCACATCGACATTGGTGGTTCAGTGGTAGAATTCTCGCCGGCCACGCGGGAGACCCGGGTCCGATTCCCGGCCAATGCAATGTTTCTCTTAAGACACCTGCCCGGTTTGAAAAGGGAAACCTTCAGCTACTGTTGGCATTCCACAATGCCGCTTTCAGACGGGTAGAAATCTTCCTGAGACCTTCCTCCAACATCTTTTGGACGAGGACAATAAATCAAACACTATGATGACATGACCAGAACGTTGTCAACATGAGAGCAGAAGTTTGACGTCATTATTCACTTTGGGATAACAAGTCGTGGAAACTTTTTTCCGGAAGGCCTCTCGTCATTTGAAGCAGCAATTGCAGAACTAGCAATGCGTAATGCTAATGGGCCTCGCACTCATGATCTTGAGGCCAGTTTTTCTGCATCTCTCCCCTTGCAGTGCCGCTGAAAAACCCATATGTCAATAAATGAAAGCTGCATCTTTGTAGCAAGTAGCAAAGTTAAGTGAAGTATTAAGAGAACTCACATCAAGTGTCAAGAATGAGCTTAATTGACAGAGAGCAGGTCAAAATACACGTTTACTATCAGGACACAAACTCATCAGTAGACCTTGATCCAAAATGCATCGACGTCTACGATTTTACATTCTTATTCAAAACCAGCAGAACTGTGTATCTGAAAGCTTGTCTTGAGATAATTCACCTCAAGTGTGAAGAATGCGCTTAATCCAATGAGAGGAGTTCGAAATGCAAACATTTCACCATGAGCACTATGAGGTCCAATTAAGCACTACGAGGTCCAGAAACGCACTCAGCGGGTTTCCGTCAGGATCTGGAGATGTCGCTCGACACTGCACCTATGGCATTCTTTATCTCCAGATGTGTCAGTGAGTTGACCAAAACATCTGCTTAGTGTTCTTGGAGAGTGAATAGATCCATACCCTTCAAAAAATGGATTTTGTATGTCTCAGTCAAAATTGCCAGATGCTGTTGACATAGCATTGAAACGTTGAGTAATGAACCCCTTGCAGGCTGTCGTGGTAGGTGAGCGTCACATCGGCATTGGTGGTTCAGTGGTAGAATTCTCACCTGCCACGCGGGAGACCCGGGTCCGATTCCCGGCCAATGCAATGTTTCTCTTAAGACACCTGCCCGGTTTGAAAAGGGAAACCTTCAGCTACTGTTGGCATTCCACAATACCGCTTTCAGATGGGTAGAAATCTTCCTGACACCTTCCTCCAACATCTTTTGGACGAGGACAATGAATCAAACACTATGATGACATGACCAGAACGTTGTCAACATGAGAGCAGAAGTTTGACGTCATTATTCACTTTGGGATAACAAGTCGTGGAAACTTTTTTCCGGAAGGCCTCTCGTCATTTGAAGCAGCAATTGCAGAACTAGCAATGCGTAATGCTAATGGGCCTCGCACTCATGATCTTGAGGCCAGTTTTTCTGCATCTCTCCCCTTGCAGTGCCGCTGAAAAACCCATATGTCAATAAATGAAAGCTGCATCTTTGTAGCAAGTAGCAAAGTTAAGTGAAGTATTAAGAGAACTCACATCAAGTGTCAAGAATGAGCTTAATTGACAGAGAGCAGGTCAAAATACACGTTTACTATCAGGACACAAACTCATCAGTAGACCTTGATCCAAAATGCATCAACGTCTACGATTTTACATTCTTATTCAAAACCAGCAGAACTGTGTATCTGAAAGCTTGTCTTGAGATAATTCACCTCAAGTGTGAAGAATGCGCTTAATCCAATGAGAGGAGTTCGAAATGCAAACATTTCACCATGAGCACTATGAGGTCCAATTAAGCACTACGAGGTCCAGAAACGCACTCAGCGGGTTTCCGTCAGGATCTGGAGATGTCGCTCGACACTGCACCTATGGCATTCTTTATCTCCAGATGTGTCAGTGAGTTGACCAAAACATCTGCTTAGTGTTCTTGGAGAGTGAATAGATCCATACCCTTCAAAAAATGGATTTTGTATGTCTCAGTCAAAATTGCCAGATGCTGTTGACATAGCATTGAAACGTTGAGTAATGAACCCCTTGCAGGCTGTCGTGGTAGGTGAGCGTCACATCGGCATTGGTGGTTCAGTGGTAGAATTCTCGCCTGCCACGCGGGAGACCCGGGTCCGATTCCCGGCCAATGCAATGTTTCTCTTAAGACACCTGCCTGGTTTGAAAAGGGAAACCTTCAGCTACTGTTGGTATTCCACAATGCCGCTTTCAGACGGGTAGAAATCTTCCTGACACCTTCCTCCAACATCTTTTGGACGAGGACAATAAATCAAACACTATGATGACATGACCAGAATGTTGTCAACATGAGAGCAGAAGTTTGACGTCATTATTCACTTTGGGATAACAAGTCGTGGAAACTTTTTTCCGGAAGGCCTCTCGTCATTTGAAGCAGCAATTGCAGAACTAGCAATGCGTAATGCTAATGGGCCTCGCACTCATGATCTTGAGGCCAGTTTTTCTGCATCTCTCCCCTTGCAGTGCCGCTGAAAAACCCATATGTCAATAAATGAAAGCTGCATCTTTGTAGCAAGTAGCAAAGTTAAGTGAAGTATTAAGAGAACTCACATCAAGTGTCAAGAATGAGCTTAATTGACAGAGAGCAGGTCAAAATACACGTTTACTATCAGGACACAAACTCATCAGTAGACCTTGATCCAAAATGCATCAACGTCTACGATTTTACATTCTTATTCAAAACCAGCAGAACTGTGTATCTGAAAGCTTGTCTTGAGATAATTCACCTCAAGTGTGAAGAATGCGCTTAATCCAATGAGAGGAGTTTGAAATGCAAACATTTCACCATGAGCACTATGAGGTCCAATTAAGCACTACGAGGTCCAGAAACGCACTCAGCGGGTTTCCGTCAGGATCTGGAGATGTCGCTCGACACTGCACCTATGGCATTCTTTATCTCCAGATGTGTCAGTGAGTTGACCAAAACATCTGCTTAGTGTTCTTGGAGAGTGAATAGATCCATACCCTTCAAAAAATGGATTTTGTATGTCTCAGTCAAAATTGCCAGATGCTGTTGACATAGCATTGAAACGTTGAGTAATGAACCCCTTGCAGGCTGTCGTGGTAGGTGAGCGTCACATCGGCATTGGTGGTTCAGTGGTAGAATTCTCGCCTGCCACGCGGGAGACCCGGGTCCGATTCCCGGCCAATGCAATGTTTCTCTTAAGACACCTGCCCGGTTTGAAAAGGGAAACCTTCAGCTACTGTTGGCATTCCACAATGCCGCTTTCAGACGGGTAGAAATCTTCCTGACACCTTCCTCCAACATCTTTTGGACGAGGACAATAAATCAAACACTATGATGACATGACCAGAACGTTGTCAACATGAGAGCAGAAGTTTGACGTCATTATTCACTTTGGGATAACAAGTCGTGGAAACTTTTTTCCGGAAGGCCTCTCGTCATTTGAAGCAGCAATTGCAGAACTAGCAATGCGTAATGCTAATGGGCCTCGCACTCATGATCTTGAGGCCAGTTTTTCTGCATCTCTCCCCTTGCAGTGCCGCTGAAAAACCCATATGTCAATAAATGAAAGCTGCATCTTTGTAGCAAGTAGCAAAGTTAAGTGAAGTATTAAGAGAACTCACATCAAGTGTCAAGAATGAGCTTAATTGACAGAGAGCAGGTCAAAATACACGTTTACTATCAGGACACAAACTCATCAGTAGACCTTGATCCAAAATGCATCAACGTCTACGATTTTACATTCTTATTCAAAACCAGCAGAACTGTGTATCTGAAAGCTTGTCTTGAGATAATTCACCTCAAGTGTGAAGAATGCGCTTAATCCAATGAGAGGAGTTTGAAATGCAAACATTTCACCATGAGCACTATGAGGTCCAATTAAGCACTACGAGGTCCAGAAACGCACTCAGCGGGTTTCCGTCAGGATCTGGAGATGTCGCTCGACACTGCACCTATGGCATTCTTTATCTCCAGATGTGTCAGTGAGTTGACCAAAACATCTGCTTAGTGTTCTTGGAGAGTGAATAGATCCATACCCTTCAAAAAATGGATTTTGTATGTCTCAGTCAAAATTGCCAGATGCTGTTGACATAGCATTGAAACGTTGAGTAATGAACCCCTTGCAGGCTGTCGTGGTAGGTGAGCGTCACATCGGCATTGGTGGTTCAGTGGTAGAATTCTCGCCTGCCACGCGGGAGACCCGGGTCCGATTCCCGGCCAATGCAATGTTTCTCTTAAGACACCTGCCCGGTTTGAAAAGGGAAACCTTCAGCTACTGTTGGCATTCCACAATGCCGCTTTCAGACGGGTAGAAATCTTCCTGACACCTTCCTCCAACATCTTTTGGACGAGGACAATAAATCAAACACTATGATGACATGACCAGAACGTTGTCAACATGAGAGCAGAAGTTTGACGTCATTATTCACTTTGGGATAACAAGTCGTGGAAACTTTTTTCCGGAAGGCCTCTCGTCATTTGAAGCAGCAATTGCAGAACTAGCAATGCGTAATGCTAATGGGCCTCGCACTCATGATCTTGAGGCCAGTTTTTCTGCATCTCTCCCCTTGCAGTGCCGCTGAAAAACCCATATGTCAATAAATGAAAGCTGCATCTTTGTAGCAAGTAGCAAAGTTAAGTGAAGTATTAAGAGAACTCACATCAAGTGTCAAGAATGAGCTTAATTGACAGAGAGCAGGTCAAAATACACGTTTACTATCAGGACACAAACTCATCAGTAGACCTTGATCCAAAATGCATCAACGTCTACGATTTTACATTCTTATTCAAAACCAGCAGAACTGTGTATCTGAAAGCTTGTCTTGAGATAATTCACCTCAAGTGTGAAGAATGCGCTTAATCCAATGAGAGGAGTTCGAAATGCAAACATTTCACCATGAGCACTATGAGGTCCAATTAAGCACTACGAGGTCCAGAAACGCACTCAGCGGGTTTCCGTCAGGATCTGGAGATGTCGCTCGACACTGCACCTATGGCATTCTTTATCTCCAGATGTGTCAGTGAGTTGACCAAAACATCTGCTTAGTGTTCTTGGAGAGTGAATAGATCCATACCCTTCAAAAAATGGATTTTGTATGTCTCAGTCAAAATTGCCAGATGCTGTTGACATAGCACTGAAACGTTGAGTAATGAACCCCTTGCAGGCTGTCGTGGTAGGTGAGCGTCACATCGACATTGGTGGTTCAGTGGTAGAATTCTCGCCGGCCACGCGGGAGACCCGGGTCCGATTCCCGGCCAATGCAATGTTTCTCTTAAGACACCTGCCCGGTTTGAAAAGGGAAACCTTCAGCTACTGTTGGCATTCCACAATGCCGCTTTCAGACGGGTAGAAATCTTCCTGAGACCTTCCTCCAACATCTTTTGGACGAGGACAATAAATCAAACACTATGATGACATGACCAGAACGTTGTCAACATGAGAGCAGAAGTTTGACGTCATTATTCACTTTGGGATAACAAGTCGTGGAAACTTTTTTCCGGAAGGCCTCTCGTCATTTGAAGCAGCAATTGCAGAACTAGCAATGCGTAATGCTAATGGGCCTCGCACTCATGATCTTGAGGCCAGTTTTTCTGCATCTCTCCCCTTGCAGTGCCGCTGAAAAACCCATATGTCAATAAATGAAAGCTGCATCTTTGTAGCAAGTAGCAAAGTTAAGTGAAGTATTAAGAGAACTCACATCAAGTGTCAAGAATGAGCTTAATTGACAGAGAGCAGGTCAAAATACACGTTTACTATCAGGACACAAACTCATCAGTAGACCTTGATCCAAAATGCATCGACGTCTACGATTTTACATTCTTATTCAAAACCAGCAGAACTGTGTATCTGAAAGCTTGTCTTGAGATAATTCACCTCAAGTGTGAAGAATGCGCTTAATCCAATGAGAGGAGTTCGAAATGCAAACATTTCACCATGAGCACTATGAGGTCCAATTAAGCACTACGAGGTCCAGAAACGCACTCAGCGGGTTTCCGTCAGGATCTGGAGATGTCGCTCGACACTGCACCTATGGCATTCTTTATCTCCAGATGTGTCAGTGAGTTGACCAAAACATCTGCTTAGTGTTCTTGGAGAGTGAATAGATCCATACCCTTCAAAAAATGGATTTTGTATGTCTCAGTCAAAATTGCCAGATGCTGTTGACATAGCATTGAAACGTTGAGTAATGAACCCCTTGCAGGCTGTCGTGGTAGGTGAGCGTCACATCGGCATTGGTGGTTCAGTGGTAGAATTCTCACCTGCCACGCGGGAGACCCGGGTCCGATTCCCGGCCAATGCAATGTTTCTCTTAAGACACCTGCCCGGTTTGAAAAGGGAAACCTTCAGCTACTGTTGGCATTCCACAATACCGCTTTCAGATGGGTAGAAATCTTCCTGACACCTTCCTCCAACATCTTTTGGACGAGGACAATGAATCAAACACTATGATGACATGACCAGAACGTTGTCAACATGAGAGCAGAAGTTTGACGTCATTATTCACTTTGGGATAACAAGTCGTGGAAACTTTTTTCCGGAAGGCCTCTCGTCATTTGAAGCAGCAATTGCAGAACTAGCAATGCGTAATGCTAATGGGCCTCGCACTCATGATCTTGAGGCCAGTTTTTCTGCATCTCTCCCCTTGCAGTGCCGCTGAAAAACCCATATGTCAATAAATGAAAGCTGCATCTTTGTAGCAAGTAGCAAAGTTAAGTGAAGTATTAAGAGAACTCACATCAAGTGTCAAGAATGAGCTTAATTGACAGAGAGCAGGTCAAAATACACGTTTACTATCAGGACACAAACTCATCAGTAGACCTTGATCCAAAATGCATCAACGTCTACGATTTTACATTCTTATTCAAAACCAGCAGAACTGTGTATCTGAAAGCTTGTCTTGAGATAATTCACCTCAAGTGTGAAGAATGCGCTTAATCCAATGAGAGGAGTTCGAAATGCAAACATTTCACCATGAGCACTATGAGGTCCAATTAAGCACTACGAGGTCCAGAAACGCACTCAGCGGGTTTCCGTCAGGATCTGGAGATGTCGCTCGACACTGCACCTATGGCATTCTTTATCTCCAGATGTGTCAGTGAGTTGACCAAAACATCTGCTTAGTGTTCTTGGAGAGTGAATAGATCCATACCCTTCAAAAAATGGATTTTGTATGTCTCAGTCAAAATTGCCAGATGCTGTTGACATAGCATTGAAACGTTGAGTAATGAACCCCTTGCAGGCTGTCGTGGTAGGTGAGCGTCACATCGGCATTGGTGGTTCAGTGGTAGAATTCTCGCCTGCCACGCGGGAGACCCGGGTCCGATTCCCGGCCAATGCAATGTTTCTCTTAAGACACCTGCCTGGTTTGAAAAGGGAAACCTTCAGCTACTGTTGGTATTCCACAATGCCGCTTTCAGACGGGTAGAAATCTTCCTGACACCTTCCTCCAACATCTTTTGGACGAGGACAATAAATCAAACACTATGATGACATGACCAGAATGTTGTCAACATGAGAGCAGAAGTTTGACGTCATTATTCACTTTGGGATAACAAGTCGTGGAAACTTTTTTCCGGAAGGCCTCTCGTCATTTGAAGCAGCAATTGCAGAACTAGCAATGCGTAATGCTAATGGGCCTCGCACTCATGATCTTGAGGCCAGTTTTTCTGCATCTCTCCCCTTGCAGTGCCGCTGAAAAACCCATATGTCAATAAATGAAAGCTGCATCTTTGTAGCAAGTAGCAAAGTTAAGTGAAGTATTAAGAGAACTCACATCAAGTGTCAAGAATGAGCTTAATTGACAGAGAGCAGGTCAAAATACACGTTTACTATCAGGACACAAACTCATCAGTAGACCTTGATCCAAAATGCATCAACGTCTACGATTTTACATTCTTATTCAAAACCAGCAGAACTGTGTATCTGAAAGCTTGTCTTGAGATAATTCACCTCAAGTGTGAAGAATGCGCTTAATCCAATGAGAGGAGTTCGAAATGCAAACATTTCACCATGAGCACTATGAGGTCCAATTAAGCACTACGAGGTCCAGAAACGCACTCAGCGGGTTTCCGTCAGGATCTGGAGATGTCGCTCGACACTGCACCTATGGCATTCTTTATCTCCAGATGTGTCAGTGAGTTGACCAAAACATCTGCTTAGTGTTCTTGGAGAGTGAATAGATCCATACCCTTCAAAAAATGGATTTTGTATGTCTCAGTCAAAATTGCCAGATGCTGTTGACATAGCATTGAAACGTTGAGTAATGAACCCCTTGCAGGCTGTCGTGGTAGGTGAGCGTCACATCGGCATTGGTGGTTCAGTGGTAGAATTCTCGCCTGCCACGCGGGAGACCCGGGTCCGATTCCCGGCCAATGCAATGTTTCTCTTAAGACACCTGCCCGGTTTGAAAAGGGAAACCTTCAGCTACTGTTGGCATTCCACAATGCCGCTTTCAGACGGGTAGAAATCTTCCTGACACCTTCCTCCAACATCTTTTGGACGAGGACAATAAATCAAACACTATGATGACATGACCAGAACGTTGTCAACATGAGAGCAGAAGTTTGACGTCATTATTCACTTTGGGATAACAAGTCGTGGAAACTTTTTTCCGGAAGGCCTCTCGTCATTTGAAGCAGCAATTGCAGAACTAGCAATGCGTAATGCTAATGGGCCTCGCACTCATGATCTTGAGGCCAGTTTTTCTGCATCTCTCCCCTTGCAGTGCCGCTGAAAAACCCATATGTCAATAAATGAAAGCTGCATCTTTGTAGCAAGTAGCAAAGTTAAGTGAAGTATTAAGAGAACTCACATCAAGTGTCAAGAATGAGCTTAATTGACAGAGAGCAGGTCAAAATACACGTTTACTATCAGGACACAAACTCATCAGTAGACCTTGATCCAAAATGCATCAACGTCTACGATTTTACATTCTTATTCAAAACCAGCAGAACTGTGTATCTGAAAGCTTGTCTTGAGATAATTCACCTCAAGTGTGAAGAATGCGCTTAATCCAATGAGAGGAGTTCGAAATGCAAACATTTCACCATGAGCACTATGAGGTCCAATTAAGCACTACGAGGTCCAGAAACGCACTCAGCGGGTTTCCGTCAGGATCTGGAGATGTCGCTCGACACTGCACCTATGGCATTCTTTATCTCCAGATGTGTCAGTGAGTTGACCAAAACATCTGCTTAGTGTTCTTGGAGAGTGAATAGATCCATACCCTTCAAAAAATGGATTTTGTATGTCTCAGTCAAAATTGCCAGATGCTGTTGACATAGCACTGAAACGTTGAGTAATGAACCCCTTGCAGGCTGTCGTGGTAGGTGAGCGTCACATCGGCATTGGTGGTTCAGTGGTAGAATTCTCGCCTGCCACGCGGGAGACCCGGGTCCGATTCCCGGCCAATGCAATGTTTCTCTTAAGACACCTGCCCGGTTTGAAAAGGGAAACCTTCAGCTACTGTTGGCATTCCACAATGCCGCTTTCAGACGGGTAGAAATCTTCCTGACACCTTCCTCCAACATCTTTTGGACGAGGACAATAAATCAAACACTATGATGACATGACCAGAACGTTGTCAACATGAGAGCAGAAGTTTGACGTCATTATTCACTTTGGGATAACAAGTCGTGGAAACTTTTTTCCGGAAGGCCTCTCGTCATTTGAAGCAGCAATTGCAGAACTAGCAATGCGTAATGCTAATGGGCCTCGCACTCATGATCTTGAGGCCAGTTTTTCTGCATCTCTCCCCTTGCAGTGCCGCTGAAAAACCCATATGTCAATAAATGAAAGCTGCATCTTTGTAGCAAGTAGCAAAGTTAAGTGAAGTATTAAGAGAACTCACATCAAGTGTCAAGAATGAGCTTAATTGACAGAGAGCAGGTCAAAATACACGTTTACTATCAGGACACAAACTCATCAGTAGACCTTGATCCAAAATGCATCAACGTCTACGATTTTACATTCTTATTCAAAACCAGCAGAACTGTGTATCTGAAAGCTTGTCTTGAGATAATTCACCTCAAGTGTGAAGAATGCGCTTAATCCAATGAGAGGAGTTCGAAATGCAAACATTTCACCATGAGCACTATGAGGTCCAATTAAGCACTACGAGGTCCAGAAACGCACTCAGCGGGTTTCCGTCAGGATCTGGAGATGTCGCTCGACACTGCACCTATGGCATTCTTTATCTCCAGATGTGTCAGTGAGTTGACCAAAACATCTGCTTAGTGTTCTTGGAGAGTGAATAGATCCATACCCTTCAAAAAATGGATTTTGTATGTCTCAGTCAAAATTGCCAGATGCTGTTGACATAGCACTGAAACGTTGAGTAATGAACCCCTTGCAGGCTGTCGTGGTAGGTGAGCGTCACATCGGCATTGGTGGTTCAGTGGTAGAATTCTCGCCTGCCACGCGGGAGACCCGGGTCCAATTCCCGGCCAATGCAATGTTTCTCTTAAGACACCTGCCCGGTTTGAAAAGGGAAACCTTCAGCTACTGTTGGCATTCCACAATGCCGCTTTCAGACGGGTAGAAATCTTCCTGACACCTTCCTCCAACATCTTTTGGACGAGGACAATAAATCAAACACTATGATGACATGACCAGAACGTTGTCAACATGAGAGCAGAAGTTTGACGTCATTATTCACTTTGGGATAACAAGTCGTGGAAACTTTTTTCCGGAAGGCCTCTCGTCATTTGAAGCAGCAATTGCAGAACTAGCAATGCGTAATGCTAATGGGCCTCGCACTCATGATCTTGAGGCCAGTTTTTCTGCATCTCTCCCCTTGCAGTGCCGCTGAAAAACCCATATGTCAATAAATGAAAGCTGCATCTTTGTAGCAAGTAGCAAAGTTAAGTGAAGTATTAAGAGAACTCACATCAAGTGTCAAGAATGAGCTTAATTGACAGAGAGCAGGTCAAAATACACGTTTACTATCAGGACACAAACTCATCAGTAGACCTTGATCCAAAATGCATCAACGTCTACGATTTTACATTCTTATTCAAAACCAGCAGAACTGTGTATCTGAAAGCTTGTCTTGAGATAATTCACCTCAAGTGTGAAGAATGCGCTTAATCCAATGAGAGGAGTTCGAAATGCAAACATTTCACCATGAGCACTATGAGGTCCAATTAAGCACTACGAGGTCCAGAAACGCACTCAGCGGGTTTCCGTCAGGATCTGGAGATGTCGCTCGACACTGCACCTATGGCATTCTTTATCTCCAGATGTGTCAGTGAGTTGACCAAAACATCTGCTTAGTGTTCTTGGAGAGTGAATAGATCCATACCCTTCAAAAAATGGATTTTGTATGTCTCAGTCAAAATTGCCAGATGCTGTTGACATAGCACTGAAACGTTGAGTAATGAACCCCTTGCAGGCTGTCGTGGTAGGTGAGCGTCACATCGGCATTGGTGGTTCAGTGGTAGAATTCTCGCCTGCCACGCGGGAGACCCGGGTCCGATTCCCGGCCAATGCAATGTTTCTCTTAAGACACCTGCCCGGTTTGAAAAGGGAAACCTTCAGCTACTGTTGGCATTCCACAATGCCGCTTTCAGACGGGTAGAAATCTTCCTGACACCTTCCTCCAACATCTTTTGGACGAGGACAATAAATCAAACACTATGATGACATGACCAGAACGTTGTCAACATGAGAGCAGAAGTTTGACGTCATTATTCACTTTGGGATAACAAGTCGTGGAAACTTTTTTCCGGAAGGCCTCTCGTCATTTGAAGCAGCAATTGCAGAACTAGCAATGCGTAATGCTAATGGGCCTCGCACTCATGATCTTGAGGCCAGTTTTTCTGCATCTCTCCCCTTGCAGTGCCGCTGAAAAACCCATATGTCAATAAATGAAAGCTGCATCTTTGTAGCAAGTAGCAAAGTTAAGTGAAGTATTAAGAGAACTCACATCAAGTGTCAAGAATGAGCTTAATTGACAGAGAGCAGGTCAAAATACACGTTTACTATCAGGACACAAACTCATCAGTAGACCTTGATCCAAAATGCATCAACGTCTACGATTTTACATTCTTATTCAAAACCAGCAGAACTGTGTATCTGAAAGCTTGTCTTGAGATAATTCACCTCAAGTGTGAAGAATGCGCTTAATCCAATGAGAGGAGTTCGAAATGCAAACATTTCACCATGAGCACTATGAGGTCCAATTAAGCACTACGAGGTCCAGAAACGCACTCAGCGGGTTTCCGTCAGGATCTGGAGATGTCGCTCGACACTGCACCTATGGCATTCTTTATCTCCAGATGTGTCAGTGAGTTGACCAAAACATCTGCTTAGTGTTCTTGGAGAGTGAATAGATCCATACCCTTCAAAAAATGGATTTTGTATGTCTCAGTCAAAATTGCCAGATGCTGTTGACATAGCACTGAAACGTTGAGTAATGAACCCCTTGCAGGCTGTCGTGGTAGGTGAGCGTCACATCGGCATTGGTGGTTCAGTGGTAGAATTCTCGCCTGCCACGCGGGAGACCCGGGTCCGATTCCCGGCCAATGCAATGTTTCTCTTAAGACACCTGCCCGGTTTGAAAAGGGAAACCTTCAGCTACTGTTGGCATTCCACAATGCCGCTTTCAGACGGGTAGAAATCTTCCTGACACCTTCCTCCAACATCTTTTGGACGAGGACAATAAATCAAACACTATGATGACATGACCAGAACGTTGTCAACATGAGAGCAGAAGTTTGACGTCATTATTCACTTTGGGATAACAAGTCGTGGAAACTTTTTTCCGGAAGGCCTCTCGTCATTTGAAGCAGCAATTGCAGAACTAGCAATGCGTAATGCTAATGGGCCTCGCACTCATGATCTTGAGGCCAGTTTTTCTGCATCTCTCCCCTTGCAGTGCCGCTGAAAAACCCATATGTCAATAAATGAAAGCTGCATCTTTGTAGCAAGTAGCAAAGTTAAGTGAAGTATTAAGAGAACTCACATCAAGTGTCAAGAATGAGCTTAATTGACAGAGAGCAGGTCAAAATACACGTTTACTATCAGGACACAAACTCATCAGTAGACCTTGATCCAAAATGCATCAACGTCTACGATTTTACATTCTTATTCAAAACCAGCAGAACTGTGTATCTGAAAGCTTGTCTTGAGATAATTCACCTCAAGTGTGAAGAATGCGCTTAATCCAATGAGAGGAGTTCGAAATGCAAACATTTCACCATGAGCACTATGAGGTCCAATTAAGCACTACGAGGTCCAGAAACGCACTCAGCGGGTTTCCGTCAGGATCTGGAGATGTCGCTCGACACTGCACCTATGGCATTCTTTATCTCCAGATGTGTCAGTGAGTTGACCAAAACATCTGCTTAGTGTTCTTGGAGAGTGAATAGATCCATACCCTTCAAAAAATGGATTTTGTATGTCTCAGTCAAAATTGCCAGATGCTGTTGACATAGCACTGAAACGTTGAGTAATGAACCCCTTGCAGGCTGTCGTGGTAGGTGAGCGTCACATTGGCATTGGTGGTTCAGTGGTAGAATTCTCGCCTGCCACGCGGGAGACCCGGGTCCGATTCCCGGCCAATGCAATGTTTCTCTTAAGACACCTGCCCGGTTTGAAAAGGGAAACCTTCAGCTACTGTTGGCATTCCACAATGCCGCTTTCAGACGGGTAGAAATCTTCCTGACACCTTCCTCCAACATCTTTTGGACGAGGACAATAAATCAAACACTATGATGACATGACCAGAACGTTGTCAACATGAGAGCAGAAGTTTGACGTCATTATTCACTTTGGGATAACAAGTCGTGGAAACTTTTTTCCGGAAGGCCTCTCGTCATTTGAAGCAGCAATTGCAGAACTAGCAATGCGTAATGCTAATGGGCCTCGCACTCATGATCTTGAGGCCAGTTTTTCTGCATCTCTCCCCTTGCAGTGCCGCTGAAAAACCCATATGTCAATAAATGAAAGCTGCATCTTTGTAGCAAGTAGCAAAGTTAAGTGAAGTATTAAGAGAACTCACATCAAGTGTCAAGAATGAGCTTAATTGACAGAGAGCAGGTCAAAATACACGTTTACTATCAGGACACAAACTCATCAGTAGACCTTGATCCAAAATGCATCAACGTCTACGATTTTACATTCTTATTCAAAACCAGCAGAACTGTGTATCTGAAAGCTTGTCTTGAGATAATTCACCTCAAGTGTGAAGAATGCGCTTAATCCAATGAGAGGAGTTCGAAATGCAAACATTTCACCATGAGCACTATGAGGTCCAATTAAGCACTACGAGGTCCAGAAACGCACTCAGCGGGTTTCCGTCAGGATCTGGAGATGTCGCTCGACACTGCACCTATGGCATTCTTTATCTCCAGATGTGTCAGTGAGTTGACCAAAACATCTGCTTAGTGTTCTTGGAGAGTGAATAGATCCATACCCTTCAAAAAATGGATTTTGTATGTCTCAGTCAAAATTGCCAGATGCTGTTGACATAGCACTGAAACGTTGAGTAATGAACCCCTTGCAGGCTGTCGTGGTAGGTGAGCGTCACATCGGCATTGGTGGTTCAGTGGTAGAATTCTCGCCTGCCACGCGGGAGACCCGGGTCCGATTCCCGGCCAATGCAATGTTTCTCTTAAGACACCTGCCCGGTTTGAAAAGGGAAACCTTCAGCTACTGTTGGCATTCCACAATGCCGCTTTCAGACGGGTAGAAATCTTCCTGACACCTTCCTCCAACATCTTTTGGACGAGGACAATAAATCAAACACTATGATGACATGACCAGAACGTTGTCAACATGAGAGCAGAAGTTTGACGTCATTATTCACTTTGGGATAACAAGTCGTGGAAACTTTTTTCCGGAAGGCCTCTCGTCATTTGAAGCAGCAATTGCAGAACTAGCAATGCGTAATGCTAATGGGCCTCGCACTCATGATCTTGAGGCCAGTTTTTCTGCATCTCTCCCCTTGCAGTGCCGCTGAAAAACCCATATGTCAATAAATGAAAGCTGCATCTTTGTAGCAAGTAGCAAAGTTAAGTGAAGTATTAAGAGAACTCACATCAAGTGTCAAGAATGAGCTTAATTGACAGAGAGCAGGTCAAAATACACGTTTACTATCAGGACACAAACTCATCAGTAGACCTTGATCCAAAATGCATCAACGTCTACGATTTTACATTCTTATTCAAAACCAGCAGAACTGTGTATCTGAAAGCTTGTCTTGAGATAATTCACCTCAAGTGTGAAGAATGCGCTTAATCCAATGAGAGGAGTTCGAAATGCAAACATTTCACCATGAGCACTATGAGGTCCAATTAAGCACTACGAGGTCCAGAAACGCACTCAGCGGGTTTCCGTCAGGATCTGGAGATGTCGCTCGACACTGCACCTATGGCATTCTTTATCTCCAGATGTGTCAGTGAGTTGACCAAAACATCTGCTTAGTGTTCTTGGAGAGTGAATAGATCCATACCCTTCAAAAAATGGATTTTGTATGTCTCAGTCAAAATTGCCAGATGCTGTTGACATAGCACTGAAACGTTGAGTAATGAACCCCTTGCAGGCTGTCGTGGTAGGTGAGCGTCACATCGACATTGGTGGTTCAGTGGTAGAATTCTCGCCGGCCACGCGGGAGACCCGGGTCCGATTCCCGGCCAATGCAATGTTTCTCTTAAGACACCTGCCCGGTTTGAAAAGGGAAACCTTCAGCTACTGTTGGCATTCCACAATGCCGCTTTCAGACGGGTAGAAATCTTCCTGACACCTTCCTCCAACATCTTTTGGACGAGGACAATAAATCAAACACTATGATGACATGACCAGAACGTTGTCAACATGAGAGCAGAAGTTTGACGTCATTATTCACTTTGGGATAACAAGTCGTGGAAACTTTTTTCCGGAAGGCCTCTCGTCATTTGAAGCAGCAATTGCAGAACTAGCAATGCGTAATGCTAATGGGCCTCGCACTCATGATCTTGAGGCCAGTTTTTCTGCATCTCTCCCCTTGCAGTGCCGCTGAAAAACCCATATGTCAATAAATGATAGCTGCATCTTTGTAGCAAGTAGCAAAGTTAAGTGAAGTATTAAGAGAACTCACATCAAGTGTCAAGAATGAGCTTAATTGACAGAGAGCAGGTCAAAATACACGTTTACTATCAGGACACAAACTCATCAGTAGACCTTGATCCAAAATGCATCAACGTCTACGATTTTACATTCTTATTCAAAACCAGCAGAACTGTGTATCTGAAAGCTTGTCTTGAGATAATTCACCTCAAGTGTGAAGAATGCGCTTAATCCAATGAGAGGAGTTCGAAATGCAAACATTTCACCATGAGCACTATGAGGTCCAATTAAGCACTACGAGGTCCAGAAACGCACTCAGCGGGTTTCCGTCAGGATCTGGAGATGTCGCTCGACACTGCACCTATGGCATTCTTTATCTCCAGATGTGTCAGTGAGTTGACCAAAACATCTGCTTAGTGTTCTTGGAGAGTGAATAGATCCATACCCTTCAAAAAATGGATTTTGTATGTCTCAGTCAAAATTGCCAGATGCTGTTGACATAGCACTGAAACGTTGAGTAATGAACCCCTTGCAGGCTGTCGTGGTAGGTGAGCGTCACATCGGCATTGGTGGTTCAGTGGTAGAATTCTCGCCTGCCACGCGGGAGACCCGGGTCCGATTCCCGGCCAATGCAATGTTTCTCTTAAGACACCTGCCCGGTTTGAAAAGGGAAACCTTCAGCTACTGTTGGCATTCCACAATGCCGCTTTCAGACGGGTGGAAATCTTCCTGACACCTTCCTCCAACATCTTTTGGACGAGGACAATAAATCAAACACTATGATGACATGACCAGAACGTTGTCAACATGACAGCAGAAGTTTGACGTCATTATTCACTTTGGGATAACAAGTCGTGGAAACTTTTTTCCGGAAGGCCTCTCATCATTTGAAGCAGCAATTGCAGAACTAGCAATGCGTAATGCTAATGGGCCTCGCACTCATGATCTTGAGGCCAGTTTTTCTGCATCTCTCCCCTTGCAGTGCCGCTGAAAAACCCATATGTCAATAAATGAAAGCTGCATCTTTGTAGCAAGTAGCAAAGTTAAGTGAAGTATTAAGAGAACTCACATCAAGTGTCAAGAATGAGCTTAATTGACAGAGAGCAGGTCAAAATACACGTTTACTATCAGGACACAAACTCATCAGTAGACCTTGATCCAAAATGCATCAACGTCTACGATTTTACATTCTTATTCAAAACCAGCAGAACTGTGTATCTGAAAGCTTGTCTTGAGATAATTCACCTCAAGTGTGAAGAATGCGCTTAATCCAATGAGAGGAGTTCGAAATGCAAACATTTCACCATGAGCACTATGAGGTCCAATTAAGCACTACGAGGTCCAGAAACGCACTCAGCGGGTTTCCGTCAGGATCTGGAGATGTCGCTCGACACTGCACCTATGGCATTCTTTATCTCCAGATGTGTCAGTGAGTTGACCAAAACATCTGCTTAGTGTTCTTGGAGAGTGAATAGATCCATACCCTTCAAAAAATGGATTTTGTATGTCTCAGTCAAAATTGCCAGATGCTGTTGACATAGCACTGAAACGTTGAGTAATGAACCCCTTGCAGGCTGTCGTGGTAGGTGAGCGTCACATTGGCATTGGTGGTTCAGTGGTAGAATTCTCGCCTGCCACGCGGGAGACCCGGGTCCGATTCCCGGCCAATGCAATGTTTCTCTTAAGACACCTGCCCGGTTTGAAAAGGGAAACCTTCAGCTACTGTTGGCATTCCACAATGCCGCTTTCAGACGGGTGGAAATCTTCCTGACACCTTCCTCCAACATCTTTTGGACGAGGACAATAAATCAAACACTATGATGACATGACCAGAACGTTGTCAACATGAGAGCAGAAGTTTGACGTCATTATTCACTTTGGGATAACAAGTCGTGGAAACTTTTTTCCGGAAGGCCTCTCGTCATTTGAAGCAGCAATTGCAGAACTAGCAATGCGTAATGCTAATGGGCCTCGCACTCATGATCTTGAGGCCAGTTTTTCTGCATCTCTCCCCTTGCAGTGCCGCTGAAAAACCCATATGTCAATAAATGAAAGCTGCATCTTTGTAGCAAGTAGCAAAGTTAAGTGAAGTATTAAGAGAACTCACATCAAGTGTCAAGAATGAGCTTAATTGACAGAGAGCAGGTCAAAATACACGTTTACTATCAGGACACAAACTCATCAGTAGACCTTGATCCAAAATGCATCAACGTCTACGATTTTACATTCTTATTCAAAACCAGCAGAACTGTGTATCTGAAAGCTTGTCTTGAGATAATTCACCTCAAGTGTGAAGAATGCGCTTAATCCAATGAGAGGAGTTCGAAATGCAAACATTTCACCATGAGCACTATGAGGTCCAATTAAGCACTACGAGGTCCAGAAACGCACTCAGCGGGTTTCCGTCAGGATCTGGAGATGTCGCTCGACACTGCACCTATGGCATTCTTTATCTCCAGATGTGTCAGTGAGTTGACCAAAACATCTGCTTAGTGTTCTTGGAGAGTGAATAGATCCATACCCTTCAAAAAATGGATTTTGTATGTCTCAGTCAAAATTGCCAGATGCTGTTGACATAGCATTGAAACGTTGAGTAATGAACCCCTTGCAGGCTGTCGTGGTAGGTGAGCGTCACATCGGCATTGGTGGTTCAGTGGTAGAATTCTCGCCTGCCACGCGGGAGACCCGGGTCCGATTCCCGGCCAATGCAATGTTTCTCTTAAGACACCTGCCCGGTTTGAAAAGGGAAACCTTCAGCTACTGTTGGCATTCCACAATGCCGCTTTCAGACGGGTAGAAATCTTCCTGACACCTTCCTCCAACATCTTTTGGACGAGGACAATAAATCAAACACTATGATGACATGACCAGAATGTTGTCAACATGAGAGCAGAAGTTTGACGTCATTATTCACTTTGGGATAACAAGTCGTGGAAACTTTTTTCCGGAAGGCCTCTCGTCATTTGAAGCAGCAATTGCAGAACTAGCAATGCGTAATGCTAATGGGCCTCGCACTCATGATCTTGAGGCCAGTTTTTCTGCATCTCTCCCCTTGCAGTGCCGCTGAAAAACCCATATGTCAATAAATGAAAGCTGCATCTTTGTAGCAAGTAGCAAAGTTAAGTGAAGTATTAAGAGAACTCACATCAAGTGTCAAGAATGAGCTTAATTGACAGAGAGCAGGTCAAAATACACGTTTACTATCAGGACACAAACTCATCAGTAGACCTTGATCCAAAATGCATCAACGTCTACGATTTTACATTCTTATTCAAAACCAGCAGAACTGTGTATCTGAAAGCTTGTCTTGAGATAATTCACCTCAAGTGTGAAGAATGCGCTTAATCCAATGAGAGGAGTTCGAAATGCAAACATTTCACCATGAGCACTATGAGGTCCAATTAAGCACTACGAGGTCCAGAAACGCACTCAGCGGGTTTCCGTCAGGATCTGGAGATGTCGCTCGACACTGCACCTATGGCATTCTTTATCTCCAGATGTGTCAGTGAGTTGACCAAAACATCTGCTTAGTGTTCTTGGAGAGTGAATAGATCCATACCCTTCAAAAAATGGATTTTGTATGTCTCAGTCAAAATTGCCAGATGCTGTTGACATAGCACTGAAACGTTGAGTAATGAACCCCTTGCAGGCTGTCGTGGTAGGTGAGCGTCACATCGGCATTGGTGGTTCAGTGGTAGAATTCTCGCCTGCCACGCGGGAGACCCGGGTCCGATTCCCGGCCAATGCAATGTTTCTCTTAAGACACCTGCCCGGTTTGAAAAGGGAAACCTTCAGCTACTGTTGGCATTCCACAATGCCGCTTTCAGACGGGTAGAAATCTTCCTGACACCTTCCTCCAACATCTTTTGGACGAGGACAATAAATCAAACACTATGATGACATGACCAGAACGTTGTCAACATGAGAGCAGAAGTTTGACGTCATTATTCACTTTGGGATAACAAGTCGTGGAAACTTTTTTCCGGAAGGCCTCTCGTCATTTGAAGCAGCAATTGCAGAACTAGCAATGCGTAATGCTAATGGGCCTCGCACTCATGATCTTGAGGCCAGTTTTTCTGCATCTCTCCCCTTGCAGTGCCGCTGAAAAACCCATATGTCAATAAATGAAAGCTGCATCTTTGTAGCAAGTAGCAAAGTTAAGTGAAGTATTAAGAGAACTCACATCAAGTGTCAAGAATGAGCTTAATTGACAGAGAGCAGGTCAAAATACACGTTTACTATCAGGACACAAACTCATCAGTAGACCTTGATCCAAAATGCATCAACGTCTACGATTTTACATTCTTATTCAAAACCAGCAGAACTGTGTATCTGAAAGCTTGTCTTGAGATAATTCACCTCAAGTGTGAAGAATGCGCTTAATCCAATGAGAGGAGTTCGAAATGCAAACATTTCACCATGAGCACTATGAGGTCCAATTAAGCACTACGAGGTCCAGAAACGCACTCAGCGGGTTTCCGTCAGGATCTGGAGATGTCGCTCGACACTGCACCTATGGCATTCTTTATCTCCAGATGTGTCAGTGAGTTGACCAAAACATCTGCTTAGTGTTCTTGGAGAGTGAATAGATCCATACCCTTCAAAAAATGGATTTTGTATGTCTCAGTCAAAATTGCCAGATGCTGTTGACATAGCATTGAAACGTTGAGTAATGAACCCCTTGCAGGCTGTCGTGGTAGGTGAGCGTCACATCGGCATTGGTGGTTCAGTGGTAGAATTCTCGCCTGCCACGCGGGAGACCCGGGTCCGATTCCCGGCCAATGCAATGTTTCTCTTAAGACACCTGCCCGGTTTGAAAAAGGAAACCTTCAGCTACTGTTGGCATTCCACAATGCCGCTTTCAGACGGGTAGAAATCTTCCTGACACCTTCCTCCAACATCTTTTGGACGAGGACAATAAATCAAACACTATGATGACATGACCAGAATGTTGTCAACATGAGAGCAGAAGTTTGACGTCATTATTCACTTTGGGATAACAAGTCGTGGAAACTTTTTTCCGGAAGGCCTCTCGTCATTTGAAGCAGCAATTGCAGAACTAGCAATGCGTAATGCTAATGGGCCTCGCACTCATGATCTTGAGGCCAGTTTTTCTGCATCTCTCCCCTTGCAGTGCCGCTGAAAAACCCATATGTCAATAAATGAAAGCTGCATCTTTGTAGCAAGTAGCAAAGTTAAGTGAAGTATTAAGAGAACTCACATCAAGTGTCAAGAATGAGCTTAATTGACAGAGAGCAGGTCAAAATACACGTTTACTATCAGGACACAAACTCATCAGTAGACCTTGATCCAAAATGCATCAACGTCTACGATTTTACATTCTTATTCAAAACCAGCAGAACTGTGTATCTGAAAGCTTGTCTTGAGATAATTCACCTCAAGTGTGAAGAATGCGCTTAATCCAATGAGAGGAGTTCGAAATGCAAACATTTCACCATGAGCACTATGAGGTCCAATTAAGCACTACGAGGTCCAGAAACGCACTCAGCGGGTTTCCGTCAGGATCTGGAGATGTCGCTCGACACTGCACCTATGGCATTCTTTATCTCCAGATGTGTCAGTGAGTTGACCAAAACATCTGCTTAGTGTTCTTGGAGAGTGAATAGATCCATACCCTTCAAAAAATGGATTTTGTATGTCTCAGTCAAAATTGCCAGATGCTGTTGACATAGCACTGAAACGTTGAGTAATGAACCCCTTGCAGGCTGTCGTGGTAGGTGAGCGTCACATCGGCATTGGTGGTTCAGTGGTAGAATTCTCGCCTGCCACGTGGGAGACCCGGGTCCGATTCCTGGCCAATGCAATGTTTCTCTTAAGACACCTGCCCGGTTTGAAAAGGGAAACCTTCAGCTACTGTTGGCATTCCACAATGCCGCTTTCAGACGGGTAGAGATCTTCCTGACACCTTCCTCCAACATCTTTTGGACGAGGACAATAAATCAAACACTATGATGACATGACCAGAACGTTGTCAACATGAGAGCAGAAGTTTGACGTCATTATTCACTTTGGGATAACAAGTCGTGGAAACTTTTTTCCGGAAGGCCTCTCGTCATTTGAAGCAGCAATTGCAGAACTAGCAATGCGTAATGCTAATGGGCCTCGCACTCATGATCTTGAGGCCAGTTTTTCTGCATCTCTCCCCTTGCAGTGCCGCTGAAAAACCCATATGTCAATAAATGAAAGCTGCATCTTTGTAGCAAGTAGCAAAGTTAAGTGAAGTATTAAGAGAACTCACATCAAGTGTCAAGAATGAGCTTAATTGACAGAGAGCAGGTCAAAATACACGTTTACTATCAGGACACAAACTCATCAGTAGACCTTGATCCAAAATGCATCAACGTCTACGATTTTACATTCTTATTCAAAACCAGCAGAACTGTGTATCTGAAAGCTTGTCTTGAGATAATTCACCTCAAGTGTGAAGAATGCGCTTAATCCAATGAGAGGAGTTCGAAATGCAAACATTTCACCATGAGCACTATGAGGTCCAATTAAGCACTACGAGGTCCAGAAACGCACTCAGCGGGTTTCCGTCAGGATCTGGAGATGTCGCTCGACACTGCACCTATGGCATTCTTTATCTCCAGATGTGTCAGTGAGTTGACCAAAACATCTGCTTAGTGTTCTTGGAGAGTGAATAGATCCATACCCTTCAAAAAATGGATTTTGTATGTCTCAGTCAAAATTGCCAGATGCTGTTGACATAGCATTGAAACGTTGAGTAATGAACCCCTTGCAGGCTGTCGTGGTAGGTGAGCGTCACATCGGCATTGGTGGTTCAGTGGTAGAATTCTCGCCTGCCACGCGGGAGACCCGGGTCCGATTCCCGGCCAATGCAATGTTTCTCTTAAGACACCTGCCCGGTTTGAAAAGGGAAACCTTCAGCTACTGTTGGCATTCCACAATGCCGCTTTCAGACGGGTAGAAATCTTCCTGACACCTTCCTCCAACATCTTTTGGACGAGGACAATAAATCAAACACTATGATGACATGACCAGAATGTTGTCAACATGAGAGCAGAAGTTTGACGTCATTATTCACTTTGGGATAACAAGTCGTGGAAACTTTTTTCCGGAAGGCCTCTCGTCATTTGAAGCAGCAATTGCAGAACTAGCAATGCGTAATGCTAATGGGCCTCGCACTCATGATCTTGAGGCCAGTTTTTCTGCATCTCTCCCCTTGCAGTGCCGCTGAAAAACCCATATGTCAATAAATGAAAGCTGCATCTTTGTAGCAAGTAGCAAAGTTAAGTGAAGTATTAAGAGAACTCACATCAAGTGTCAAGAATGAGCTTAATTGACAGAGAGCAGGTCAAAATACACGTTTACTATCAGGACACAAACTCATCAGTAGACCTTGATCCAAAATGCATCAACGTCTACGATTTTACATTCTTATTCAAAACCAGCAGAACTGTGTATCTGAAAGCTTGTCTTGAGATAATTCACCTCAAGTGTGAAGAATGCGCTTAATCCAATGAGAGGAGTTCGAAATGCAAACATTTCACCATGAGCACTATGAGGTCCAATTAAGCACTACGAGGTCCAGAAACGCACTCAGCGGGTTTCCGTCAGGATCTGGAGATGTCGCTCGACACTGCACCTATGGCATTCTTTATCTCCAGATGTGTCAGTGAGTTGACCAAAACATCTGCTTAGTGTTCTTGGAGAGTGAATAGATCCATACCCTTCAAAAAATGGATTTTGTATGTCTCAGTCAAAATTGCCAGATGCTGTTGACATAGCACTGAAACGTTGAGTAATGAACCCCTTGCAGGCTGTCGTGGTAGGTGAGCGTCACATCGGCATTGGTGGTTCAGTGGTAGAATTCTCGCCTGCCACGCGGGAGACCCGGGTCCGATTCCCGGCCAATGCAATGTTTCTCTTAAGACACCTGCCCGGTTTGAAAAGGGAAACCTTCAGCTACTGTTGGCATTCCACAATGCCGCTTTCAGACGGGTAGAAATCTTCCTGACACCTTCCTCCAACATCTTTTGGACGAGGACAATAAATCAAACACTATGATGACATGACCAGAACGTTGTCAACATGAGAGCAGAAGTTTGACGTCATTATTCACTTTGGGATAACAAGTCGTGGAAACTTTTTTCCGGAAGGCCTCTCGTCATTTGAAGCAGCAATTGCAGAACTAGCAATGCGTAATGCTAATGGGCCTCGCACTCATGATCTTGAGGCCAGTTTTTCTGCATCTCTCCCCTTGCAGTGCCGCTGAAAAACCCATATGTCAATAAATGAAAGCTGCATCTTTGTAGCAAGTAGCAAAGTTAAGTGAAGTATTAAGAGAACTCACATCAAGTGTCAAGAATGAGCTTAATTGACAGAGAGCAGGTCAAAATACACGTTTACTATCAGGACACAAACTCATCAGTAGACCTTGATCCAAAATGCATCAACGTCTACGATTTTACATTCTTATTCAAAACCAGCAGAACTGTGTATCTGAAAGCTTGTCTTGAGATAATTCACCTCAAGTGTGAAGAATGCGCTTAATCCAATGAGAGGAGTTCGAAATGCAAACATTTCACCATGAGCACTATGAGGTCCAATTAAGCACTACGAGGTCCAGAAACGCACTCAGCGGGTTTCCGTCAGGATCTGGAGATGTCGCTCGACACTGCACCTATGGCATTCTTTATCTCCAGATGTGTCAGTGAGTTGACCAAAACATCTGCTTAGTGTTCTTGGAGAGTGAATAGATCCATACCCTTCAAAAAATGGATTTTGTATGTCTCAGTCAAAATTGCCAGATGCTGTTGACATAGCATTGAAACGTTGAGTAATGAACCCCTTGAAGGCTGTCGTGGTAGGTGAGCGTCACATTGGCATTGGTGGTTCAGTGGTAGAATTCTCGCCTGCCACGCGGGAGACCCGGGTCCGATTCCCGGCCAATGCAATGTTTCTCTTAAGACACCTGCCCGGTTTGAAAAGGGAAACCTTCAGCTACTGTTGGCATTCCACAATGCCGCTTTCAGACGGGTAGAAATCTTCCTGACACCTTCCTCCAACATCTTTTGGACGAGGACAATAAATCAAACACTATGATGACATGACCAGAACGTTGTCAACATGAGAGCAGAAGTTTGACGTCATTATTCACTTTGGGATAACAAGTCGTGGAAACTTTTTTCCGGAAGGCCTCTCGTCATTTGAAGCAGCAATTGCAGAACTAGCAATGCGTAATGCTAATGGGCCTCGCACTCATGATCTTGAGGCCAGTTTTTCTGCATCTCTCCCCTTGCAGTGCCGCTGAAAAACCCATATGTCAATAAATGAAAGCTGCATCTTTGTAGCAAGTAGCAAAGTTAAGTGAAGTATTAAGAGAACTCACATCAAGTGTCAAGAATGAGCTTAATTGACAGAGAGCAGGTCAAAATACACGTTTACTATCAGGACACAAACTCATCAGTAGACCTTGATCCAAAATGCATCAACGTCTACGATTTTACATTCTTATTCAAAACCAGCAGAACTGTGTATCTGAAAGCTTGTCTTGAGATAATTCACCTCAAGTGTGAAGAATGCGCTTAATCCAATGAGAGGAGTTCGAAATGCAAACATTTCACCATGAGCACTATGAGGTCCAATTAAGCACTACGAGGTCCAGAAACGCACTCAGCGGGTTTCCGTCAGGATCTGGAGATGTCGCTCGACACTGCACCTATGGCATTCTTTATCTCCAGATGTGTCAGTGAGTTGACCAAAACATCTGCTTAGTGTTCTTGGAGAGTGAATAGATCCATACCCTTCAAAAAATGGATTTTGTATGTCTCAGTCAAAATTGCCAGATGCTGTTGACATAGCACTGAAACGTTGAGTAATGAACCCCTTGCAGGCTGTCGTGGTAGGTGAGCGTCACATCGGCATTGGTGGTTCAGTGGTAGAATTCTCGCCTGCCACGCGGGAGACCCGGGTCCGATTCCCGGCCAATGCAATGTTTCTCTTAAGACACCTGCCCGGTTTGAAAAGGGAAACCTTCAGCTACTGTTGGCATTCCACAATGCCGCTTTCAGACGGGTAGAAATCTTCCTGACACCTTCCTCCAGCATCTTTTGGACGAGGACAATAAATCAAACACTATGATGACATGACCAGAACGTTGTCAACATGAGAGCAGAAGTTTGACGTCATTATTCACTTTGGGATAACAAGTCGTGGAAACTTTTTTCCGGAAGGCCTCTCGTCATTTGAAGCAGCAATTGCAGAACTAGCAATGCGTAATGCTAATGGGCCTCGCACTCATGATCTTGAGGCCAGTTTTTCTGCATCTCTCCCCTTGCAGTGCCGCTGAAAAACCCATATGTCAATAAATGAAAGCTGCATCTTTGTAGCAAGTAGCAAAGTTAAGTGAAGTATTAAGAGAACTCACATCAAGTGTCAAGAATGAGCTTAATTGACAGAGAGCAGGTCAAAATACACGTTTACTATCAGGACACAAACTCATCAGTAGACCTTGATCCAAAATGCATCGACGTCTACGATTTTACATTCTTATTCAAAACCAGCAGAACTGTGTATCTGAAAGCTTGTCTTGAGATAATTCACCTCAAGTGTGAAGAATGCGCTTAATCCAATGAGAGGAGTTCGAAATGCAAACATTTCACCATGAGCACTATGAGGTCCAATTAAGCACTACGAGGTCCAGAAACGCACTCAGCGGGTTTCCGTCAGGATCTGGAGATGTCGCTCGACACTGCACCTATGGCATTCTTTATCTCCAGATGTGTCAGTGAGTTGACCAAAACATCTGCTTAGTGTTCTTGGAGAGTGAATAGATCCATACCCTTCAAAAAATGGATTTTGTATGTCTCAGTCAAAATTGCCAGATGCTGTTGACATAGCATTGAAACGTTGAGTAATGAACCCCTTGCAGGCTGTCGTGGTAGGTGAGCGTCACATCGGCATTGGTGGTTCAGTGGTAGAATTCTCGCCTGCCACGCGGGAGACCCGGGTCCGATTCCCGGCCAATGCAATGTTTCTCTTAAGACACCTGCCCGGTTTGAAAAGGGAAACCTTCAGCTACTGTTGGCATTCCACAATGCCGCTTTCAGACGGGTAGAAATCTTCCTGACACCTTCCTCCAACATCTTTTGGACGAGGACAATAAATCAAACACTATGATGACATGACCAGAACGTTGTCAACATGAGAGCAGAAGTTTGACGTCATTATTCACTTTGGGATAACAAGTCGTGGAAACTTTTTTCCGGAAGGCCTCTCGTCATTTGAAGCAGCAATTGCAGAACTAGCAATGCGTAATGCTAATGGGCCTCGCACTCATGATCTTGAGGCCAGTTTTTCTGCATCTCTCCCCTTGCAGTGCCGCTGAAAAACCCATATGTCAATAAATGAAAGCTGCATCTTTGTAGCAAGTAGCAAAGTTAAGTGAAGTATTAAGAGAACTCACATCAAGTGTCAAGAATGAGCTTAATTGACAGAGAGCAGGTCAAAATACACGTTTACTATCAGGACACAAACTCATCAGTAGACCTTGATCCAAAATGCATCAACGTCTACGATTTTACATTCTTATTCAAAACCAGCAGAACTGTGTATCTGAAAGCTTGTCTTGAGATAATTCACCTCAAGTGTGAAGAATGCGCTTAATCCAATGAGAGGAGTTCGAAATGCAAACATTTCACCATGAGCACTATGAGGTCCAATTAAGCACTACGAGGTCCAGAAACGCACTCAGCGGGTTTCCGTCAGGATCTGGAGATGTCGCTCGACACTGCACCTATGGCATTCTTTATCTCCAGATGTGTCAGTGAGTTGACCAAAACATCTGCTTAGTGTTCTTGGAGAGTGAATAGATCCATACCCTTCAAAAAATGGATTTTGTATGTCTCAGTCAAAATTGCCAGATGCTGTTGACATAGCACTGAAACGTTGAGTAATGAACCCCTTGCAGGCTGTCGTGGTAGGTGAGCGTCACATCGGCATTGGTGGTTCAGTGGTAGAATTCTCGCCTGCCACGCGGGAGACCCGGGTCCGATTCCCGGCCAATGCAATGTTTCTCTTAAGACACCTGCCCGGTTTGAAAAGGGAAACCTTCAGCTACTGTTGGCATTCCACAATGCCGCTTTCAGACGGGTAGAAATCTTCCTGACACCTTCCTCCAACATCTTTTGGACGAGGACAATAAATCAAACACTATGATGACATGACCAGAACGTTGTCAACATGAGAGCAGAAGTTTGACGTCATTATTCACTTTGGGATAACAAGTCGTGGAAACTTTTTTCCGGAAGGCCTCTCGTCATTTGAAGCAGCAATTGCAGAACTAGCAATGCGTAATGCTAATGGGCCTCGCACTCATGATCTTGAGGCCAGTTTTTCTGCATCTCTCCCCTTGCAGTGCCGCTGAAAAACCCATATGTCAATAAATGAAAGCTGCATCTTTGTAGCAAGTAGCAAAGTTAAGTGAAGTATTAAGAGAACTCACATCAAGTGTCAAGAATGAGCTTAATTGACAGAGAGCAGGTCAAAATACACGTTTACTATCAGGACACAAACTCATCAGTAGACCTTGATCCAAAATGCATCAACGTCTACGATTTTACATTCTTATTCAAAACCAGCAGAACTGTGTATCTGAAAGCTTGTCTTGAGATAATTCACCTCAAGTGTGAAGAATGCGCTTAATCCAATGAGAGGAGTTCGAAATGCAAACATTTCACCATGAGCACTATGAGGTCCAATTAAGCACTACGAGGTCCAGAAACGCACTCAGCGGGTTTCCGTCAGGATCTGGAGATGTCGCTCGACACTGCACCTATGGCATTCTTTATCTCCAGATGTGTCAGTGAGTTGACCAAAACATCTGCTTAGTGTTCTTGGAGAGTGAATAGATCCATACCCTTCAAAAAATGGATTTTGTATGTCTCAGTCAAAATTGCCAGATGCTGTTGACATAGCACTGAAACGTTGAGTAATGAACCCCTTGCAGGCTGTCGTGGTAGGTGAGCGTCACATCGGCATTGGTGGTTCAGTGGTAGAATTCTCGCCTGCCACGCGGGAGACCCGGGTCCGATTCCCGGCCAATGCAATGTTTCTCTTAAGACACCTGCCCGGTTTGAAAAGGGAAACCTTCAGCTACTGTTGGCATTCCACAATGCCGCTTTCAGACGGGTAGAAATCTTCCTGACACCTTCCTCCAACATCTTTTGGACGAGGACAATAAATCAAACACTATGATGACATGACCAGAACGTTGTCAACATGAGAGCAGAAGTTTGACGTCATTATTCACTTTGGGATAACAAGTCGTGGAAACTTTTTTCCGGAAGGCCTCTCGTCATTTGAAGCAGCAATTGCAGAACTAGCAATGCGTAATGCTAATGGGCCTCGCACTCATGATCTTGAGGCCAGTTTTTCTGCATCTCTCCCCTTGCAGTGCCGCTGAAAAACCCATATGTCAATAAATGAAAGCTGCATCTTTGTAGCAAGTAGCAAAGTTAAGTGAAGTATTAAGAGAACTCACATCAAGTGTCAAGAATGAGCTTAATTGACAGAGAGCAGGTCAAAATACACGTTTACTATCAGGACACAAACTCATCAGTAGACCTTGATCCAAAATGCATCAACGTCTACGATTTTACATTCTTATTCAAAACCAGCAGAACTGTGTATCTGAAAGCTTGTCTTGAGATAATTCACCTCAAGTGTGAAGAATGCGCTTAATCCAATGAGAGGAGTTCGAAATGCAAACATTTCACCATGAGCACTATGAGGTCCAATTAAGCACTACGAGGTCCAGAAACGCACTCAGCGGGTTTCCGTCAGGATCTGGAGATGTCGCTCGACACTGCACCTATGGCATTCTTTATCTCCAGATGTGTCAGTGAGTTGACCAAAACATCTGCTTAGTGTTCTTGGAGAGTGAATAGATCCATACCCTTCAAAAAATGGATTTTGTATGTCTCAGTCAAAATTGCCAGATGCTGTTGACATAGCACTGAAACGTTGAGTAATGAACCCCTTGCAGGCTGTCGTGGTAGGTGAGCGTCACATCGGCATTGGTGGTTCAGTGGTAGAATTCTCGCCTGCCACGCGGGAGACCCGGGTCCGATTCCCGGCCAATGCAATGTTTCTCTTAAGACACCTGCCCGGTTTGAAAAGGGAAACCTTCAGCTACTGTTGGCATTCCACAATGCCGCTTTCAGACGGGTAGAAATCTTCCTGACACCTTCCTCCAACATCTTTTGGACGAGGACAATAAATCAAACACTATGATGACATGACCAGAACGTTGTCAACATGAGAGCAGAAGTTTGACGTCATTATTCACTTTGGGATAACAAGTCGTGGAAACTTTTTTCCGGAAGGCCTCTCGTCATTTGAAGCAGCAATTGCAGAACTAGCAATGCGTAATGCTAATGGGCCTCGCACTCATGATCTTGAGGCCAGTTTTTCTGCATCTCTCCCCTTGCAGTGCCGCTGAAAAACCCATATGTCAATAAATGAAAGCTGCATCTTTGTAGCAAGTAGCAAAGTTAAGTGAAGTATTAAGAGAACTCACATCAAGTGTCAAGAATGAGCTTAATTGACAGAGAGCAGGTCAAAATACACGTTTACTATCAGGACACAAACTCATCAGTAGACCTTGATCCAAAATGCATCGACGTCTACGATTTTACATTCTTATTCAAAACCAGCAGAACTGTGTATCTGAAAGCTTGTCTTGAGATAATTCACCTCAAGTGTGAAGAATGCGCTTAATCCAATGAGAGGAGTTCGAAATGCAAACATTTCACCATGAGCACTATGAGGTCCAATTAAGCACTACGAGGTCCAGAAACGCACTCAGCGGGTTTCCGTCAGGATCTGGAGATGTCGCTCGACACTGCACCTATGGCATTCTTTATCTCCAGATGTGTCAGTGAGTTGACCAAAACATCTGCTTAGTGTTCTTGGAGAGTGAATAGATCCATACCCTTCAAAAAATGGATTTTGTATGTCTCAGTCAAAATTGCCAGATGCTGTTGACATAGCATTGAAACGTTGAGTAATGAACCCCTTGCAGGCTGTCGTGGTAGGTGAGCGTCACATCGGCATTGGTGGTTCAGTGGTAGAATTCTCGCCTGCCACGCGGGAGACCCGGGTCCGATTCCCGGCCAATGCAATGTTTCTCTTAAGACACCTGCCCGGTTTGAAAAGGGAAACCTTCAGCTACTGTTGGCATTCCACAATGCCGCTTTCAGACGGGTAGAAATCTTCCTGACACCTTCCTCCAACATCTTTTGGACGAGGACAATAAATCAAACACTATGATGACATGACCAGAACGTTGTCAACATGAGAGCAGAAGTTTGACGTCATTATTCACTTTGGGATAACAAGTCGTGGAAACTTTTTTCCGGAAGGCCTCTCGTCATTTGAAGCAGCAATTGCAGAACTAGCAATGCGTAATGCTAATGGGCCTCGCACTCATGATCTTGAGGCCAGTTTTTCTGCATCTCTCCCCTTGCAGTGCCGCTGAAAAACCCATATGTCAATAAATGAAAGCTGCATCTTTGTAGCAAGTAGCAAAGTTAAGTGAAGTATTAAGAGAACTCACATCAAGTGTCAAGAATGAGCTTAATTGACAGAGAGCAGGTCAAAATACACGTTTACTATCAGGACACAAACTCATCAGTAGACCTTGATCCAAAATGCATCAACGTCTACGATTTTACATTCTTATTCAAAACCAGCAGAACTGTGTATCTGAAAGCTTGTCTTGAGATAATTCACCTCAAGTGTGAAGAATGCGCTTAATCCAATGAGAGGAGTTCGAAATGCAAACATTTCACCATGAGCACTATGAGGTCCAATTAAGCACTACGAGGTCCAGAAACGCACTCAGCGGGTTTCCGTCAGGATCTGGAGATGTCGCTCGACACTGCACCTATGGCATTCTTTATCTCCAGATGTGTCAGTGAGTTGACCAAAACATCTGCTTAGTGTTCTTGGAGAGTGAATAGATCCATACCCTTCAAAAAATGGATTTTGTATGTCTCAGTCAAAATTGCCAGATGCTGTTGACATAGCACTGAAACGTTGAGTAATGAACCCCTTGCAGGCTGTCGTGGTAGGTGAGCGTCACATCGGCATTGGTGGTTCAGTGGTAGAATTCTCGCCTGCCACGCGGGAGACCCGGGTCCGATTCCCGGCCAATGCAATGTTTCTCTTAAGACACCTGCCCGGTTTGAAAAGGGAAACCTTCAGCTACTGTTGGCATTCCACAATGCCGCTTTCAGACGGGTAGAAATCTTCCTGACACCTTCCTCCAACATCTTTTGGACGAGGACAATAAATCAAACACTATGATGACATGACCAGAACGTTGTCAACATGAGAGCAGAAGTTTGACGTCATTATTCACTTTGGGATAACAAGTCGTGGAAACTTTTTTCCGGAAGGCCTCTCGTCATTTGAAGCAGCAATTGCAGAACTAGCAATGCGTAATGCTAATGGGCCTCGCACTCATGATCTTGAGGCCAGTTTTTCTGCATCTCTCCCCTTGCAGTGCCGCTGAAAAACCCATATGTCAATAAATGAAAGCTGCATCTTTGTAGCAAGTAGCAAAGTTAAGTGAAGTATTAAGAGAACTCACATCAAGTGTCAAGAATGAGCTTAATTGACAGAGAGCAGGTCAAAATACACGTTTACTATCAGGACACAAACTCATCAGTAGACCTTGATCCAAAATGCATCAACGTCTACGATTTTACATTCTTATTCAAAACCAGCAGAACTGTGTATCTGAAAGCTTGTCTTGAGATAATTCACCTCAAGTGTGAAGAATGCGCTTAATCCAATGAGAGGAGTTCGAAATGCAAACATTTCACCATGAGCACTATGAGGTCCAATTAAGCACTACGAGGTCCAGAAACGCACTCAGCGGGTTTCCGTCAGGATCTGGAGATGTCGCTCGACACTGCACCTATGGCATTCTTTATCTCCAGATGTGTCAGTGAGTTGACCAAAACATCTGCTTAGTGTTCTTGGAGAGTGAATAGATCCATACCCTTCAAAAAATGGATTTTGTATGTCTCAGTCAAAATTGCCAGATGCTGTTGACATAGCACTGAAACGTTGAGTAATGAACCCCTTGCAGGCTGTCGTGGTAGGTGAGCGTCACATCGGCATTGGTGGTTCAGTGGTAGAATTCTCGCCTGCCACGCGGGAGACCCGGGTCCGATTCCCGGCCAATGCAATGTTTCTCTTAAGACACCTGCCCGGTTTGAAAAGGGAAACCTTCAGCTACTGTTGGCATTCCACAATGCCGCTTTCAGACGGGTAGAAATCTTCCTGACACCTTCCTCCAACATCTTTTGGACGAGGACAATAAATCAAACACTATGATGACATGACCAGAACGTTGTCAACATGAGAGCAGAAGTTTGACGTCATTATTCACTTTGGGATAACAAGTCGTGGAAACTTTTTTCCGGAAGGCCTCTCGTCATTTGAAGCAGCAATTGCAGAACTAGCAATGCGTAATGCTAATGGGCCTCGCACTCATGATCTTGAGGCCAGTTTTTCTGCATCTCTCCCCTTGCAGTGCCGCTGAAAAACCCATATGTCAATAAATGAAAGCTGCATCTTTGTAGCAAGTAGCAAAGTTAAGTGAAGTATTAAGAGAACTCACATCAAGTGTCAAGAATGAGCTTAATTGACAGAGAGCAGGTCAAAATACACGTTTACTATCAGGACACAAACTCATCAGTAGACCTTGATCCAAAATGCATCAACGTCTACGATTTTACATTCTTATTCAAAACCAGCAGAACTGTGTATCTGAAAGCTTGTCTTGAGATAATTCACCTCAAGTGTGAAGAATGCGCTTAATCCAATGAGAGGAGTTCGAAATGCAAACATTTCACCATGAGCACTATGAGGTCCAATTAAGCACTACGAGGTCCAGAAACGCACTCAGCGGGTTTCCGTCAGGATCTGGAGATGTCGCTCGACACTGCACCTATGGCATTCTTTATCTCCAGATGTGTCAGTGAGTTGACCAAAACATCTGCTTAGTGTTCTTGGAGAGTGAATAGATCCATACCCTTCAAAAAATGGATTTTGTATGTCTCAGTCAAAATTGCCAGATGCTGTTGACATAGCACTGAAACGTTGAGTAATGAACCCCTTGCAGGCTGTCGTGGTAGGTGAGCGTCACATCGGCATTGGTGGTTCAGTGGTAGAATTCTCCCCTGCCACGCGGGAGACCCGGGTCCGATTCCCGGCCAATGCAATGTTTCTCTTAAGACACCTGCCCGGTTTGAAAAGGGAAACCTTCAGCTACTGTTGGCATTCCACAATGCCGCTTTCAGACGGGTAGAAATCTTCCTGACACCTTCCTCCAACATCTTTTGGACGAGGACAATAAATCAAACACTATGATGACATGACCAGAACGTTGTCAACATGAGAGCAGAAGTTTGACGTCATTATTCACTTTGGGATAACAAGTCGTGGAAACTTTTTTCCGGAAGGCCTCTCGTCATTTGAAGCAGCAATTGCAGAACTAGCAATGCGTAATGCTAATGGGCCTCGCACTCATGATCTTGAGGCCAGTTTTTCTGCATCTCTCCCCTTGCAGTGCCGCTGAAAAACCCATATGTCAATAAATGAAAGCTGCATCTTTGTAGCAAGTAGCAAAGTTAAGTGAAGTATTAAGAGAACTCACATCAAGTGTCAAGAATGAGCTTAATTGACAGAGAGCAGGTCAAAATACACGTTTACTATCAGGACACAAACTCATCAGTAGACCTTGATCCAAAATGCATCAACGTCTACGATTTTACATTCTTATTCAAAACCAGCAGAACTGTGTATCTGAAAGCTTGTCTTGAGATAATTCACCTCAAGTGTGAAGAATGCGCTTAATCCAATGAGAGGAGTTCGAAATGCAAACATTTCACCATGAGCACTATGAGGTCCAATTAAGCACTACGAGGTCCAGAAACGCACTCAGCGGGTTTCCGTCAGGATCTGGAGATGTCGCTCGACACTGCACCTATGGCATTCTTTATCTCCAGATGTGTCAGTGAGTTGACCAAAACATCTGCTTAGTGTTCTTGGAGAGTGAATAGATCCATACCCTTCAAAAAATGGATTTTGTATGTCTCAGTCAAAATTGCCAGATGCTGTTGACATAGCATTGAAACGTTGAGTAATGAACCCCTTGAAGGCTGTCGTGGTAGGTGAGCGTCACATTGGCATTGGTGGTTCAGTGGTAGAATTCTCGCCTGCCACGCGGGAGACCCGGGTCCGATTCCCGGCCAATGCAATGTTTCTCTTAAGACACCTGCCCGGTTTGAAAAGGGAAACCTTCAGCTACTGTTGGCATTCCACAATGCCGCTTTCAGACGGGTAGAAATCTTCCTGACACCTTCCTCCAACATCTTTTGGACGAGGACAATAAATCAAACACTATGATGACATGACCAGAACGTTGTCAACATGAGAGCAGAAGTTTGACGTCATTATTCACTTTGGGATAACAAGTCGTGGAAACTTTTTTCCGGAAGGCCTCTCGTCATTTGAAGCAGCAATTGCAGAACTAGCAATGCGTAATGCTAATGGGCCTCGCACTCATGATCTTGAGGCCAGTTTTTCTGCATCTCTCCCCTTGCAGTGCCGCTGAAAAACCCATATGTCAATAAATGAAAGCTGCATCTTTGTAGCAAGTAGCAAAGTTAAGTGAAGTATTAAGAGAACTCACATCAAGTGTCAAGAATGAGCTTAATTGACAGAGAGCAGGTCAAAATACACGTTTACTATCAGGACACAAACTCATCAGTAGACCTTGATCCAAAATGCATCAACGTCTACGATTTTACATTCTTATTCAAAACCAGCAGAACTGTGTATCTGAAAGCTTGTCTTGAGATAATTCACCTCAAGTGTGAAGAATGCGCTTAATCCAATGAGAGGAGTTCGAAATGCAAACATTTCACCATGAGCACTATGAGGTCCAATTAAGCACTACGAGGTCCAGAAACGCACTCAGCGGGTTTCCGTCAGGATCTGGAGATGTCGCTCGACACTGCACCTATGGCATTCTTTATCTCCAGATGTGTCAGTGAGTTGACCAAAACATCTGCTTAGTGTTCTTGGAGAGTGAATAGATCCATACCCTTCAAAAAATGGATTTTGTATGTCTCAGTCAAAATTGCCAGATGCTGTTGACATAGCACTGAAACGTTGAGTAATGAACCCCTTGCAGGCTGTCGTGGTAGGTGAGCGTCACATCGGCATTGGTGGTTCAGTGGTAGAATTCTCGCCTGCCACGCGGGAGACCCGGGTCCGATTCCCGGCCAATGCAATGTTTCTCTTAAGACACCTGCCCGGTTTGAAAAGGGAAACCTTCAGCTACTGTTGGCATTCCACAATGCCGCTTTCAGACGGGTAGAAATCTTCCTGAGACCTTCCTCCAACATCTTTTGGACGAGGACAATAAATCAAACACTATGATGACATGACCAGAACGTTGTCAACATGAGAGCAGAAGTTTGACGTCATTATTCACTTTGGGATAACAAGTCGTGGAAACTTTTTTCCGGAAGGCCTCTCGTCATTTGAAGCAGCAATTGCAGAACTAGCAATGCGTAATGCTAATGGGCCTCGCACTCATGATCTTGAGGCCAGTTTTTCTGCATCTCTCCCCTTGCAGTGCCGCTGAAAAACCCATATGTCAATAAATGAAAGCTGCATCTTTGTAGCAAGTAGCAAAGTTAAGTGAAGTATTAAGAGAACTCACATCAAGTGTCAAGAATGAGCTTAATTGACAGAGAGCAGGTCAAAATACACGTTTACTATCAGGACACAAACTCATCAGTAGACCTTGATCCAAAATGCATCGACGTCTACGATTTTACATTCTTATTCAAAACCAGCAGAACTGTGTATCTGAAAGCTTGTCTTGAGATAATTCACCTCAAGTGTGAAGAATGCGCTTAATCCAATGAGAGGAGTTCGAAATGCAAACATTTCACCATGAGCACTATGAGGTCCAATTAAGCACTACGAGGTCCAGAAACGCACTCAGCGGGTTTCCGTCAGGATCTGGAGATGTCGCTCGACACTGCACCTATGGCATTCTTTATCTCCAGATGTGTCAGTGAGTTGACCAAAACATCTGCTTAGTGTTCTTGGAGAGTGAATAGATCCATACCCTTCAAAAAATGGATTTTGTATGTCTCAGTCAAAATTGCCAGATGCTGTTGACATAGCATTGAAACGTTGAGTAATGAACCCCTTGTAGGCTGTCGTGGTAGGTGAGTGTCACATTGGCATTGGTGGTTCAGTGGTAGAATTCTCGCCTGCCACGCGGGAGACCCGGGTCCGATTCCCGGCCAATGCAATGTTTCTCTTAAGACACCTGCCCGGTTTGAAAAGGGAAACCTTCAGCTACTGTTGGCATTCCACAATGCCGCTTTCAGACGGGTAGAAATCTTCCTGACACCTTCCTCCAACATCTTTTGGACGAGGACAATAAATCAAACACTATGATGACATGACCAGAACGTTGTCAACATGAGAGCAGAAGTTTGACGTCATTATTCACTTTGGGATAACAAGTCGTGGAAACTTTTTTCCGGAAGGCCTCTCGTCATTTGAAGCAGCAATTGCAGAACTAGCAATGCGTAATGCTAATGGGCCTCGCACTCATGATCTTGAGGCCAGTTTTTCTGCATCTCTCCCCTTGCAGTGCCGCTGAAAAACCCATATGTCAATAAATGAAAGCTGCATCTTTGTAGCAAGTAGCAAAGTTAAGTGAAGTATTAAGAGAACTCACATCAAGTGTCAAGAATGAGCTTAATTGACAGAGAGCAGGTCAAAATACACGTTTACTATCAGGACACAAACTCATCAGTAGACCTTGATCCAAAATGCATCGACGTCTACGATTTTACATTCTTATTCAAAACCAGCAGAACTGTGTATCTGAAAGCTTGTCTTGAGATAATTCACCTCAAGTGTGAAGAATGCGCTTAATCCAATGAGAGGAGTTCGAAATGCAAACATTTCACCATGAGCACTATGAGGTCCAATTAAGCACTACGAGGTCCAGAAACGCACTCAGCGGGTTTCCGTCAGGATCTGGAGATGTCGCTCGACACTGCACCTATGGCATTCTTTATCTCCAGATGTGTCAGTGAGTTGACCAAAACATCTGCTTAGTGTTCTTGGAGAGTGAATAGATCCATACCCTTCAAAAAATGGATTTTGTATGTCTCAGTCAAAATTGCCAGATGCTGTTGACATAGCATTGAAACGTTGAGTAATGAACCCCTTGCAGGCTGTCGTGGTAGGTGAGCGTCACATCGGCATTGGTGGTTCAGTGGTAGAATTCTCGCCTGCCACGCGGGAGACCCGGGTCCGATTCCCGGCCAATGCAATGTTTCTCTTAAGACACCTGCCCGGTTTGAAAAGGGAAACCTTCAGCTACTGTTGGCATTCCACAATGCCGCTTTCAGACGGGTAGAAATCTTCCTGACACCTTCCTCCAACATCTTTTGGACGAGGACAATAAATCAAACACTATGATGACATGACCAGAACGTTGTCAACATGAGAGCAGAAGTTTGACGCCATTATTCACTTTGGGATAACAAGTCGTGGAAACTTTTTTCCGGAAGGCCTCTCGTCATTTGAAGCAGCAATTGCAGAACTAGCAATGCGTAATGCTAATGGGCCTCGCACTCATGATCTTGAGGCCAGTTTTTCTGCATCTCTCCCCTTGCAGTGCCGCTGAAAAACCCATATGTCAATAAATGAAAGCTGCATCTTTGTAGCAAGTAGCAAAGTTAAGTGAAGTATTAAGAGAACTCACATCAAGTGTCAAGAATGAGCTTAATTGACAGAGAGCAGGTCAAAATACACGTTTACTATCAGGACACAAACTCATCAGTAGACCTTGATCCAAAATGCATCAACGTCTACGATTTTACATTCTTATTCAAAACCAGCAGAACTGTGTATCTGAAAGCTTGTCTTGAGATAATTCACCTCAAGTGTGAAGAATGCGCTTAATCCAATGAGAGGAGTTCGAAATGCAAACATTTCACCATGAGCACTATGAGGTCCAATTAAGCACTACGAGGTCCAGAAACGCACTCAGCGGGTTTCCGTCAGGATCTGGAGATGTCGCTCGACACTGCACCTATGGCATTCTTTATCTCCAGATGTGTCAGTGAGTTGACCAAAACATCTGCTTAGTGTTCTTGGAGAGTGAATAGATCCATACCCTTCAAAAAATGGATTTTGTATGTCTCAGTCAAAATTGCCAGATGCTGTTGACATAGCATTGAAACGTTGAGTAATGAACCCCTTGCAGGCTGTCGTGGTAGGTGAGCGTCACATCGGCATTGGTGGTTCAGTGGTAGAATTCTCGCCTGCCACGCGGGAGACCCGGGTCCGATTCCCGGCCAATGCAATGTTTCTCTTAAGACACCTGCCCGGTTTGAAAAGGGAAACCTTCAGCTACTGTTGGCATTCCACAATGCCGCTTTCAGACGGGTAGAAATCTTCCTGACACCTTCCTCCAACATCTTTTGGACGAGGACAATAAATCAAACACTATGATGACATGACCAGAACGTTGTCAACATGAGAGCAGAAGTTTGACGCCATTATTCACTTTGGGATAACAAGTCGTGGAAACTTTTTTCCGGAAGGCCTCTCGTCATTTGAAGCAGCAATTGCAGAACTAGCAATGCGTAATGCTAATGGGCCTCGCACTCATGATCTTGAGGCCAGTTTTTCTGCATCTCTCCCCTTGCAGTGCCGCTGAAAAACCCATATGTCAATAAATGAAAGCTGCATCTTTGTAGCAAGTAGCAAAGTTAAGTGAAGTATTAAGAGAACTCACATCAAGTGTCAAGAATGAGCTTAATTGACAGAGAGCAGGTCAAAATACACGTTTACTATCAGGACACAAACTCATCAGTAGACCTTGATCCAAAATGCATCGACGTCTACGATTTTACATTCTTATTCAAAACCAGCAGAACTGTGTATCTGAAAGCTTGTCTTGAGATAATTCACCTCAAGTGTGAAGAATGCGCTTAATCCAATGAGAGGAGTTCGAAATGCAAACATTTCACCATGAGCACTATGAGGTCCAATTAAGCACTACGAGGTCCAGAAACGCACTCAGCGGGTTTCCGTCAGGATCTGGAGATGTCGCTCGACACTGCACCTATGGCATTCTTTATCTCCAGATGTGTCAGTGAGTTGACCAAAACATCTGCTTAGTGTTCTTGGAGAGTGAATAGATCCATACCCTTCAAAAAATGGATTTTGTATGTCTCAGTCAAAATTGCCAGATGCTGTTGACATAGCATTGAAACGTTGAGTAATGAACCCCTTGCAGGCTGTCGTGGTAGGTGAGCGTCACATCGGCATTGGTGGTTCAGTGGTAGAATTCTCGCCTGCCACGCGGGAGACCCGCGTCCGATTCCCGGCCAATGCAATGTTTCTCTTAAGACACCTGCCCGGTTTGAAAAGGGAAACCTTCAGCTACTGTTGGCATTCCACAATGCCGCTTTCAGACGGGTAGAAATCTTCCTGAGACCTTCCTCCAACATCTTTTGGACGAGGACAATAAATCAAACACTATGATGACATGACCAGAACGTTGTCAACATGAGAGCAGAAGTTTGACGTCATTATTCACTTTGGGATAACAAGTCGTGGAAACTTTTTTCCGGAAGGCCTCTCGTCATTTGAAGCAGCAACTGCAGAACTAGCAATGCGTAATGCTAATGGGCCTCGCACTCATGATCTTGAGGCCAGTTTTTCTGCATCTCTCCCCTTGCAGTGCCGCTGAAAAACCCATATGTCAATAAATGAAAGCTGCATCTTTGTAGCAAGTAGCAAAGTTAAGTGAAGTATTAAGAGAACTCACATCAAGTGTCAAGAATGAGCTTAATTGACAGAGAGCAGGTCAAAATACACGTTTACTATCAGGACACAAACTCATCAGTAGACCTTGATCCAAAATGCATCGACGTCTACGATTTTACATTCTTATTCAAAACCAGCAGAACTGTGTATCTGAAAGCTTGTCTTGAGATAATTCACCTCAAGTGTGAAGAATGCGCTTAATCCAATGAGAGGAGTTCGAAATGCAAACATTTCACCATGAGCACTATGAGGTCCAATTAAGCACTACGAGGTCCAGAAACGCACTCAGCGGGTTTCCGTCAGGATCTGGAGATGTCGCTCGACACTGCACCTATGGCATTCTTTATCTCCAGATGTGTCAGTGAGTTGACCAAAACATCTGCTTAGTGTTCTTGGAGAGTGAATAGATCCATACCCTTCAAAAAATGGATTTTGTATGTCTCAGTCAAAATTGCCAGATGCTGTTGACATAGCATTGAAACGTTGAGTAATGAACCCCTTGCAGGCTGTCGTGGTAGGTGAGCGTCACATCGGCATTGGTGGTTCAGTGGTAGAATTCTCGCCTGCCACGCGGGAGACCCGGGTCCGATTCCCGGCCAATGCAATGTTTCTCTTAAGACACCTGCCCGGTTTGAAAAGGGAAACCTTCAGCTACTGTTGGCATTCCACAATGCCGCTTTCAGACGGGTAGAAATCTTCCTGAGACCTTCCTCCAACATCTTTTGGACGAGGACAATAAATCAAACACTATGATGACATGACCAGAACGTTGTCAACATGAGAGCAGAAGTTTGACGTCATTATTCACTTTGGGATAACAAGTCGTGGAAACTTTTTTCCGGAAGGCCTCTCGTCATTTGAAGCAGCAATTGCAGAACTAGCAATGCGTAATGCTAATGGGCCTCGCACTCATGATCTTGAGGCCAGTTTTTCTGCATCTCTCCCCTTGCAGTGCCGCTGAAAAACCCATATGTCAATAAATGAAAGCTGCATCTTTGTAGCAAGTAGCAAAGTTAAGTGAAGTATTAAGAGAACTCACATCAAGTGTCAAGAATGAGCTTAATTGACAGAGAGCAGGTCAAAATACACGTTTACTATCAGGACACAAACTCATCAGTAGACCTTGATCCAAAATGCATCGACGTCTACGATTTTACATTCTTATTCAAAACCAGCAGAACTGTGTATCTGAAAGCTTGTCTTGAGATAATTCACCTCAAGTGTGAAGAATGCGCTTAATCCAATGAGAGGAGTTCGAAATGCAAACATTTCACCATGAGCACTATGAGGTCCAATTAAGCACTACGAGGTCCAGAAACGCACTCAGCGGGTTTCCGTCAGGATCTGGAGATGTCGCTCGACACTGCACCTATGGCATTCTTTATCTCCAGATGTGTCAGTGAGTTGACCAAAACATCTGCTTAGTGTTCTTGGAGAGTGAATAGATCCATACCCTTCAAAAAATGGATTTTGTATGTCTCAGTCAAAATTGCCAGATGCTGTTGACATAGCATTGAAACGTTGAGTAATGAACCCCTTGCAGGCTGTCGTGGTAGGTGAGCGTCACATCGGCATTGGTGGTTCAGTGGTAGAATTCTCGCCTGCCACGCGGGAGACCCGGGTCCGATTCCCGGCCAATGCAATGTTTCTCTTAAGACACCTGCCCGGTTTGAAAAGGGAAACCTTCAGCTACTGTTGGCATTCCACAATGCCGCTTTCAGACGGGTAGAAGTCTTCCTGACACCTTCCTCCAACATCTTTTGGACGAGGACAATAAATCAAACACTATGATGACATGACCAGAACGTTGTCAACATGAGAGCAGAAGTTTGACGCCATTATTCACTTTGGGATAACAAGTCGTGGAAACTTTTTTCCGGAAGGCCTCTCGTCATTTGAAGCAGCAATTGCAGAACTAGCAATGCGTAATGCTAATGGGCCTCGCACTCATGATCTTGAGGCCAGTTTTTCTGCATCTCTCCCCTTGCAGTGCCGCTGAAAAACCCATATGTCAATAAATGAAAGCTGCATCTTTGTAGCAAGTAGCAAAGTTAAGTGAAGTATTAAGAGAACTCACATCAAGTGTCAAGAATGAGCTTAATTGACAGAGAGCAGGTCAAAATACACGTTTACTATCAGGACACAAACTCATCAGTAGACCTTGATCCAAAATGCATCGACGTCTACGATTTTACATTCTTATTCAAAACCAGCAGAACTGTGTATCTGAAAGCTTGTCTTGAGATAATTCACCTCAAGTGTGAAGAATGCGCTTAATCCAATGAGAGGAGTTCGAAATGCAAACATTTCACCATGAGCACTATGAGGTCCAATTAAGCACTACGAGGTCCAGAAACGCACTCAGCGGGTTTCCGTCAGGATCTGGAGATGTCGCTCGACACTGCACCTATGGCATTCTTTATCTCCAGATGTGTCAGTGAGTTGACCAAAACATCTGCTTAGTGTTCTTGGAGAGTGAATAGATCCATACCCTTCAAAAAATGGATTTTGTATGTCTCAGTCAAAATTGCCAGATGCTGTTGACATAGCATTGAAACGTTGAGTAATGAACCCCTTGCAGGCTGTCGTGGTAGGTGAGCGTCACATCGGCATTGGTGGTTCAGTGGTAGAATTCTCGCCTGCCACGCGGGAGACCCGGGTCCGATTCCCGGCCAATGCAATGTTTCTCTTAAGACACCTGCCCGGTTTGAAAAGGGAAACCTTCAGCTACTGTTGGCATTCCACAATGCCGCTTTCAGACGGGTAGAAATCTTCCTGAGACCTTCCTCCAACATCTTTTGGACGAGGACAATAAATCAAACACTATGATGACATGACCAGAACGTTGTCAACATGAGAGCAGAAGTTTGACGTCATTATTCACTTTGGGATAACAAGTCGTGGAAACTTTTTTCCGGAAGGCCTCTCGTCATTTGAAGCAGCAATTGCAGAACTAGCAATGCGTAATGCTAATGGGCCTCGCACTCATGATCTTGAGGCCAGTTTTTCTGCATCTCTCCCCTTGCAGTGCCGCTGAAAAACCCATATGTCAATAAATGAAAGCTGCATCTTTGTAGCAAGTAGCAAAGTTAAGTGAAGTATTAAGAGAACTCACATCAAGTGTCAAGAATGAGCTTAATTGACAGAGAGCAGGTCAAAATACACGTTTACTATCAGGACACAAACTCATCAGTAGACCTTGATCCAAAATGCATCGACGTCTACGATTTTACATTCTTATTCAAAACCAGCAGAACTGTGTATCTGAAAGCTTGTCTTGAGATAATTCACCTCAAGTGTGAAGAATGCGCTTAATCCAATGAGAGGAGTTCGAAATGCAAACATTTCACCATGAGCACTATGAGGTCCAATTAAGCACTACGAGGTCCAGAAACGCACTCAGCGGGTTTCCGTCAGGATCTGGAGATGTCGCTCGACACTGCACCTATGGCATTCTTTATCTCCAGATGTGTCAGTGAGTTGACCAAAACATCTGCTTAGTGTTCTTGGAGAGTGAATAGATCCATACCCTTCAAAAAATGGATTTTGTATGTCTCAGTCAAAATTGCCAGATGCTGTTGACATAGCATTGAAACGTTGAGTAATGAACCCCTTGCAGGCTGTCGTGGTAGGTGAGCGTCACATCGGCATTGGTGGTTCAGTGGTAGAATTCTCGCCTGCCACGCGGGAGACCCGGGTCCGATTCCCGGCCAATGCAATTGTGGCGATCGGAGGGTCAGGGAAACAAAGAAATAGTCGTTCTTACTCCATTTAACAAATCACGTTGCCAAAAAACGCCACTTTGGGATCTCAGCCCAAAGAACTGAATGACGCACCTTTAAAGGCGCAAAGGTCCGTTCACTCAAATAGCAAGAGACAGTGTTCCAATCTCAAAAAAAATACAAGTTTTATTAACAGAATTTGATTAAAATGATATAAAAACACACCATTCACACAGGGATTAAACTAGGGGACTAAATTAAAGCTGAGGATACTGGTGCACGAGTTGATGGAGCGGTGAATCCCAACAAACAAAAAAAGAGAAGACACCCAGCTGTGACAGTCACACACACACACACACACGTGAAGGATACCCGAATCCCAGGGAGCACAGCACACAAAAGGGGATCCCACCACCAGACCACCGGACCTCAGCAACTAAAACAAAAGGAACACACACACAGGTTAGTGGAGTTACAGTAATCCAACAGAACAAACAATATACAAAAACTTGGGAACAAATAAATGGCAGCAGAAATCAATTAAACTAAACAAAACTACCGGTTGCCAAATATAAGTTACTCAAAATACAAAGAGAAATAAGGTAAGAAACAAGAAAAACTCTGCCCAAATGAAATATCTAAACAAATAAATCTAAATACAAAAATAATCAATACAACAAATCAAGACAACGGAACAGGGCAATGAAAACAAAAATGCAACCCACACTCCCAACAAACAGACTTTAAAAAGGGCTCCAATCAAGCCAGTCAATTAATAACAGTCAGCACACCAGAGTACCACGCAATACTTGCGAGTGATGTAAGCCAGGGGAAAAGCAATTGTCTTAAGAAGGCAGGTCCACAGCTGGTGAAGTAGAACCTCTCCACCAGACGGATGATGGAAATCGGCGCGTTACAGCGGACACGCCGAGGAAACTCACTGACGCCGATCTCCACAAAGCAGCAGCGATCCACACAACGCAGGTCCCAACAAAGCAGGTCCCAACAAAGCAGCAGCGATCCCCAGCTACGAGCAGCGCCAACTGTGTAGTCAGCTGCTGACGCCACACACCTGACCGCAAGAATCACCGTGCCGACAGTGAGCGGGGTACACGATCCATTAAAAACTCCGGGGCACTCGAACCAAGGGCCCTGCAGTACAACACAGCAATTAATAATACCCACAGGCCTACACAGAAGGTGAGCAGACTAGCCGCCTTACCTGCCCGATGAGAGCGTGGTCGAGCCAGCAGTGACGCAACCAACCAGGAAGCAGAGAGGGAGAGCCAGCAGGGGGAAATCCACCCCTTAAATAGCCATGGCACCGTCAGTGGTTGGCTATGGTGCTGCCAATTGGCACAAAGTATAATAATGGCAACACAATTTCTATGCTGCTACACAATGTTTCTCTTAAGACACCTGCACGGTTTGAAAAGGAAAACCTTCAGCTACTGTTGGCATTCCACAATGCCGCTTTCAGACGGGTAGAAATCTTCCTGACACCTTCCTCCAACATCTTTTTGACAAGGACAATAAATCAAACACCATGATGACATGACCAGAACGTTGTCAACATGAGAGCAGAAGTTTGACGTCATTATTCACTTTGGGATAACAAGTCGTGGAAACTTTTTTCCGGAAGGCCTCTCGTCATTTGAAGCAGCAATTGCAGAACTAGCAATGCGTAATGCTAATGGGCCTCGCACTCATGATCTTGAGGCCAGTTTTTCTGCATCTCTCCCCTTGCAGTGCCGCTGAAAAACCCATATGTCAATAAATGAAAGCCGCATCTTTGTAGCAGGTAGCAAAGTTAAGTGAAGTATTAAGAGAACTCACATCAAGTGTCAAGAATGAGCTTAATTGACAGAGAGCAGGTCAAAATACACGTTTACTATCAGGACACAAACTCATCAGTAGAACTTGATCCAAAATGCATCAACGTCTACGATTTTACATTCTTATTCAAAACCAGCAGAGTGAGAGAAGTGGTGGAGGCAGGTGCCAGGAGCTGCTAGTGAATGGAATCCACTTTATGTTGGAAGAAGTCCAAGAACTTGGAGCAAAGGTTGGGGGCACCTAAAGGGCAGGGGACACTGAGGGTGCGGAGTAATTGATTGATGGTGGAAAACAGCATCCTGGGGTTGTTTTCCTGGGTCCCAATAAGAGCTGGGTAATACTGGGCCTTGGTCTGAGAAAGAGCTTCCTTGTTGGCCTGAACATGGTCTTTGAAAGCTAGATCATGGATAGTGAGGCCAGTTTTTTTGCAGAGCCTTTCTAGCCGTCGACCAGTGGTTTTCAAGGAGCGGAGCTCAGGGGTGAACCAGGGGGCAGTACGGGTGAAGGAGACAGTCCTGGTTTTGAGGGGGGCCAGAGAGTCGAAGCAGACAGTTAAGGCAGAGTTGAAACGGGCCACCAGGTTATCAACAGTGGTGTCAGGAGGGGCCACAGCCACGTTGGTCGCTATCAGGGTAGATAGCACTCGTGGACACACTGTTTTGGGGTTCCTGAAGGTGATGGTACGCTTATGACGTTGTCTGGGGAGGGAGGCTGGGATAGTGAAAATTATGGCATGGTGGTCCGATACAGCTAGATCCAGGGACTGCAGGTTGGTGGGTGGTGCCAGAGGTGCAGACGAGGTCCAATGTGTGACCTTTGGTGTGGGTGGGGCCTTGTACATGCTGCGTGAAGTTGAAGCAGTCCAGCAGTGACAGGAACTCTGTTGCGAATGTGCAGCTGCTGGAGTCCACATGTATATTGAGGTCCCCGAGCAAGAGTGTGGATGGAGAAGCAGAGGTGGAACAAACAGTTGTTAACAATTCAGACAGCCAGAACAAGTCAGTGGAGTTGGAGACTTTGGTTGGGCGGTATATGAGGATGACTTGGCTCTGAGAAGACCCAGCCACAGTGAAAGCCAGGCACTGGAATGAGGTGGCAGGAGGTATTATGATTTCTTTAATCATGATGTCGGCTCGAGGGATAACCATTAGGCCACCACCACGACCCATAGAGCGAGGCCTCTGCAGATAAGCATAGCCTGGGGGGGTGGCTTGGTTCAAAGTGATGAAGTCATGTTTGTTCTGCCAGGTCTCAGTTAAGCAGAGTATATCAATGTTTCTATCAGTAATTAAGTCATTGATCAGTAGGGCCTTGTTGTTAAGGGAGCGTGCATTTAGTAACATGAACATGACATCCTTGCCCATGGCTAGTAGTGATGGGAATTTCGGGAATTTTTTTTAGAGAGCCGGCTCTTTTGGGTCGGCTCCCTAAAAAGAGCCGGCTCTTTCGGCTCCCAAGTGACTCCTCAGATTTTTTTTGTTGCTTTAATAAATTTATTACCAAATTATGTGAAAAGTGAATTACTAATGTAAAATACACATTATATAGAATATTTATTGTTTATATTGCCTTATTGATTTGAAATTATTTAATTTTACTGGGGTCATAGAGCTCTGGGCTGTAGGTCTTGGTGGCTGTGGTGTTGTCCTGGATAATGCTGTAGACATTGTAGGAGCAGTAGACACACTGGCACCTTCATTAACAGCAGGTTCCCTTGCTTGTCTTTCCTCCTCTAACTGAATTGATAGGTGAACAGTACACGCATGCCCGTGCAGGTTATTTGTGAAGCCTGCCTGATATGAAATTTTAATTTTGCAAAGTCTGCACTCTGCCTTTGAACTATCAATATTAAAAAATAAATAATAAATAAATAAATAGATATCATATTAAAATGTGTCCAAATTTTTCTACATTTTCTGTCGCTCATGTTTCTCACCTGTCCTGCCTGCAGTCTGACTTGTAGCAGTGCTCTCTCTCGCTCTCTTGTCTCTCCCTCACTCCAGTTCGTGTGCTCACTGCGCTGTGCGTCTATACCCTGATGCTCTGCTCTATGCTCCTGATCAGATCGGCTCCCGATCAGGAGCCGGTTCCTGTCGTTCACTTCAAAGAGCCGGCTCTAAGAACCGGATCGTTCATGACCGACACATCACTAATGGCTAGAGCTGGGGCAGGTGCCAGGGGAGGAGCAGATTGCATGTACGCACGTGGGGTTTGTTGTGATGACGTCGCACTCCAGAACGGCTGACGGATAGTATGGAGGGGATGGGTGAGTTAGAGTAAATGAACTTGCGTCAAGACCCCCTGTGGACGTACCTACCGCGACACAAGAGTCCAAGGGACTTAATTACAGCCAGGCAGTTTGGGATGGACAAGCTGAAGAGGTTCCGAAGTTCCCTCGAGGAATATGTTAGCATCATCTCTGCTACTTCCTAGCAGCTAGTGGCTATAGCTGCTACCGGCATCGGATGAAACAGTAGCAAGTTGTTGCAGCCGCCAGCCACCGGCTATAGCTACCACTGGATGAGGGAAGTCCTGAGAAGTCCTGATAGTCCAAATTTCCCAGGAGATGCCGTGGATCACTGACTACCAGGTCAGTGGGACAGCTGATCGGTGGATACAACTGTCACAGCAGATCAACGGGATATCATAATGATGATCTCAAAACAAAACAAAACAAACAGGCTTTTTGGCTCGGAGTGAGAAGCGGCGAAAGACACGCCAGCGTCCTCTCAAACCGGAAGTGGCAGTGAAAAAGGACAAAGGAAGCACCAAGCTGCTAACTAGCAAGAAACAAAGGAGCGACCAGATTTCTCCAGCCTGCAATCACACAGCAACGGACAAGAACCACACCATTCCTCCAGCCTGGCCCACCAACAGGCTAAGAAAGCAGCACACTGAAGGACACTGGTAACAAACTCTAACTGGGCATAATTAGCATAACATTACTGCATACATGGTTTAACCTTGTTAATGTATTTGATTTGCTTTAATGTTCATGGAGTTTGATTATTGTGATGTGATGTGTTAGTAAACAACACATCACAATAATCATGCAAGCACAGTAGTGCAGCCATAAAGTTTAGTTGATGTTAGTTTGCTCACATAGACACAGGGTCTGCAGACTAACCATCTTCTCCTCTAACCTGGCACCTTTATCTACACACACACATACACACACTAGGCCTCGACTGAGAGACAAAGCTAAGCTAATGTCGTGTTCGTTTATTTCGAATGAGGACAGGCAATTTCTCTCATTGAAGGTGTTTTAATGTTTGTAAGAATAAAACAAGCATGGCCATGGTCTGTTCTCAGAAAACCGCAGTCAGCAAGCTGTTACTCTGTATCCAACAGATAGTAGAAAGAGCCCAGGGCTCTGTATAATGCATCAATTTGTAACCTTCAGATATTGTGGATAAAACTGTGATTGGTTTAGACTAGGTGGGAAGAGGCCCTCCTTTCACACCTCCCAACGCGAATTCAGGAGATCAAACTGCTCAATGTGATCAATGTGGTTTTCTAGCATGGAAACTCTCACCAGCCTGTGTAGGCGGGAGTACATGATTGGTTACTAAATGGTCCTAGCTTTTGGTAGATTCAGCCAAATTGCTCCTAACCTCTCTTAAAGTCCGAGAGGGTGGGTTATCTGGTACACAATGTGTGAGGTGGTGCCAATTTGCTCCTGCTTTACCTTTTACTTGGACTGCATGTGAAGTGCATTCAGTTACCTCCCACAGTCCAGTCCACCTGGGTTCCGACCACTTTGTCTTGTGGACCTTCACCCGTACCCAGTCGCCCACTAGTACCTGTGCAGGAGGCGGTTCATCAGCTGTTGCTGGTCTCTGCTCGACCTGTTGGACCTGTGTAGACAAAACTCGGATAAGGTCAAAGATTTCATGTAGTCGTCGCAGTCAATTTGCCACACATCCAGCAGAGGCTGCCTCTCTAGGAGGTCCAGGCATAGGCTGACCTGTCAACAGCTCATGTGGACTCAAGTGTGTTTTACTGCTCTGGGAACTTCTCATGGACATTAATGCTAATGCTGATTCAGTTCTGCAAGGGATGGCTTCCACCCACTTTGTAACCTATCAACCATAACCAAAAGATACCTGTATCCTTTTACCCTACTGTCTGCTCCCATGTCAGTAAAGTCAATGGTAATGTCTTTGAAAGGGGCATCTGGCACAGGGAAATGTCCAATGGGGCAGCGATATGGGGTCTTAACATTATGGGAGTTGCATGTGTCACATTCATGTGTGTAGTTTGCTATAAGTACAGTCATGTGCGTGCAGCATAGAAATTGTGTTGCCATATTACTCTCTGCTCTGGCAGTGCTTGATTGGCATCACCATAGCCAACCACTAGAGGCGCCATTACTATTTAAGGGGTGAATTTCCCCCCTGCTGGCTCTCTCTCTGCTTCCTGATCGGTTGCGTCACTTCCGGTCCAACCAAGCCCGCGTCAGGCAGGTAAGGTGGCTAGTCTACTCACCTGCTGTGTTAACTCCTTGGCTGCTACTAATTGTTGAGTTGCACTGCAGAGCCCCTGGTTTGCATGCACCCGAGTATTGGCGTACCCTGCTCGCTGTTAGCGCAGTGGTAAGTCCCTCTCTCTGCAGGGTTTATGTTAAAGCCACCTTGTTGCTAAGGCTAAGCTAATGCAGGTGAATGCTGGTCGTGGGTCGTCTCTTTCTCGCCCTCCCTTTGAGTGTGACTCTGTTTTACAGATCCCTGGGGTCAAGTGTGTGTGTGATGTCAGCAGCTGACCACAAATTTAATGTCACTCACAGCTGGGGACCGCTGCTGCTTTGTAGAGATTGGCTTTGGTGGGATTGTTCGGTGTATCCACTACAACCCGCTGTTTTCTAAGATCTGTTTTGTGGAGAGGCTCTAATCCACCACAGTTTGTGAACCTGCCCTATTGCGACAATTGCTTTTCCTGGTGTTAAATTACTCGCAAGTATTGCTCTGTACTTTTTTTCTGCTGACTTTCGGGTACTATTTATTGGCTTTTTCTTATTGAAGCCTTTTTATGTCTGACCAATAGCCCCATTCAGTTGCCCTGCCCAGTTATTTTGATTTGCTGTATTGACTATTTCTGTATTTAGATTTATTTGTTTAGATATTTCATTTGGGTTCTCTGTTCTTTACATGGTTTATTTTTCTTTGCATTTCTAGTAATTTGTATTTGGCAGCTGACATTATTTTTGTTTAATTGATTTCTACTTGCTTTATACTTGTAGCTGCCAATTATCTGTTTCCTAGGTTTTGTATATTTTGTTTCAGATCAGAATCAGAATCAGAATTACTTTAATAATCCCCAGGGGGAAATTGCTTTTTGTTACGCACAGCTCCAAAAGAATAAGAATAAACTTCAAACACGAAAGTAATAATAATAATAATAATACAAATAATACCACTACTAATAATAATATATAACATGTACATTCAGAGTGAGAAGATGTATTATATAATACTACTACCACTACTACTAACACCAACAATAACATATAACATGTACACTCAGAGAGAGGAGCTGTATCATATTATTATTATTATTATTATTATTATTATTATACAAATAATACCACTACTACTAACAATAATATATAACATGTACACTCCGAGTGAGGAGCTGTATTATGTAATAATAATAATGATACAAATAATACCACCATTACCAACAATAATATATAACAGCATGTACACTCCGAGTGAGGAGCTGTATTATATAATAATAATAATCAGGTGAGTCCAGAGTCCAGGGTCTTCTCCTCTCTGGTGGAACCAGAGGTGCCTTTGCCATGGTGACATGGTTGAAGACAGAGATAGCAGTGAGTGCACTCGGGTGTAGAGTCTGTACCCAGGCTATGGCGTGGAGTGGATGACATCACACGCCGAAGTTGGGTTGGCAGAAGGAGGAATGTAAACAGTTACCACAACAACATGTGAAAACTCCTGTGGCAGGCAACGTGGACGAAGACCAACAGCAAACAGTTCAATGTCCGGGCTGCAGATGCTCTCCTTGATAGTAATATGAGCAGGATTGCACCACCTGTTGTTCACCAGAACGGCAAGCCCCCCTCCTTTCTGTTTACCGCTCCTGGTGCAATCCCTGTCGGCCCGAATAGTTTGGAAGCCACCGATGGAAACATTGTCGTCCGGAATGTCCTGATGCAGCCATGTCTCCAAAAAGCACACCAGACTACACTCCCGCTACTCCATCTGACTCCTGGCTAACGCTGTTAGCTCCTCCATCTTGTTTACCAGCGATCTCATGTTGCCCATAGTAACGATGGGGAGACAGGGTTTATATTTCTTTTCCTCCGTACGCCTCCGTTGACTCCTTCTGGTTTCTCTCCTCCACTGGTTCTCCTTTCCTCTGCAACCTCGGTGTGTTTTCCTCCACAATTCTTCTGGAATTTGTGAAGATCTCGTGGTCAAGATGCCAGTAGGTTTCAGAGCGATCAGCTGATCACTCGTGTAGCCAAAACAGCTACCAACGGCTACCAACGGCCATATGTTTACTGCACCCGGCAGAGATAAAGTAACATTTTGATATTATATTGATATTATTTGATATTTGACATTTTGGTTGGGTTTTCTTTGGTTTGTGTGTAACCCCACTAATTTGTGTGTGCGGTCCGGTGGTGTTGGGGGCTGGTGGTCTGGTGGCAGGATCCCCTTCTTGTGTGCTGTGCTCCTTGGGATCCGGGTACCTTTCTCGTGTGTGTGTACGACTGTCACGTACGACCGCACCCCATCAGCCTATATGCACCGGTAGCCTCAGCTTTAATTTAGTCCCCAAGTTTAATTCCTGTGTGAATGGTGCGTTTTATTATTTTAACTACTTATATTTTCTTTCAAATAAAGAATGTACAATTGGAAAAGATTGGAACCACGTCTCCTGCCTCCTGAGTCAACGAACCTGCGCCTTAAAGGTGCTGTCTTGGGTGGGATTCCAAAGTGGCGTTGTCTGGCAACTTAGTCTTAGTTAAAGGTGTGGTTAGAACCAAGGAACTTATTCTCCTGACCCTCCGCTCACCACATGCGGATGCCACCAAATCTGTTTAATGTTTTTCTGTGTCTGTTTCTTGCTAACATGTGTAGGTCCATGAGCTTGTTTCAATAGCAAGTAGCAGAGTGTGGCCGGAGCTACAAGGCAACCATCATGTGCTCTCCATAGCCCGTTGCTTTTCTGAGCTCCTTGTCTTTGCAATTGGTTTTGTTCATATGGTCCTGCCCGCTCTTGCATGTTTTTGATATCTGTTTCGGTGAGTTCTGGAAGAGGTTCCACATGGAGTGCCAGCATCTGTCCTGCATAATCACCAGCTTTCTTTGCTGCGGCATCTGCTTTAAGGTTCACCTGAAACGCTTCCCCACAACGAAGCCCGTTTTTGAGATCCAGCACCTTCGCTTAAAAGAACTGATAATCTTCCTGAGACCCGCTGCAACCCGTTCTCAGTGAAAGTTAAGTGAGTCTGACCAGAACTCAACCCAGAAGCAGTAAACTCTACTGTTGAACAGTCTTAAGACTGCTAGCGCCCGTAGCCGGACCTGAGCCGAGAAGCCAGCAGGTTTCACTGCAAACTACCCTCAAACCCCGCTAGAGTTGAACCAGGACCAAAGCTGGGAGACCATCAAGCTGTACTGCTGACCACCAGACGCACCGCCGAGCCATCGAACCAGACCCGTGGCACCGCCAGTTTCCGCCAGCCACCGCCAGCCACCGCCGTCAGCAGAGCTGCCCCATCATCTGGCCAAGACGAGACTCCGTCGGACTCCGACTCGGGACCTTCCCTGGACACCGGCCCGAACAGCTGACTCACCGACCCAGCCCCGTGGTACCGCAAACTCTCCTATTCCACCAGACAACTCATCACCGGTCCACTGCTACTTCCAAAGTAATGGCACGTTTCCACTAGTACCTACTCAGCTCGACTCGACTCAGTTGCATTTCCATTACAGTAGCGTACCATCGCAAAGTGGGCGGGGTCATCATAGCAAGGTGGCCCAAAACTCCGGTGGCGTAATTTGTATACGGCACAAACAGTTACAGTTAGTTAAAAATAAGAAAACAAGCAGGAGCAATCGTAACAGGCTGCATATACTTCCGCACATGCGCACTAGATTTGGATGATGACCACATGGCCTGATTGTTTGGGAGCTTGGTATGTACAGCCTTCTTTGCCTTTCACAATCTAAGGAGCAACAAAGAAATAAAAGGAAATAAAGGAAATCTGCTACTGGAGTGGATTATATTGAAATTGTTCAAACTGTAAGTAGTCCACTATAGGAGAGGACAATTGAATTTTTTGGATAATTTCTGGATAAATGATTAAGAAAAGATGGATGTGATGACCCCTGAGGTCATCTTGAGGGCGGCCCTGGTGGTTCATGTCTGTTGTGCTTGAGTGGTTGATTGGGTTAATAAGAAGCACCTGTGGGGCCCAGGGTGCTCCTGGGTTATTTAAGAGCTAGCCACCTACTAATCACTCTCTCTGCTCACCTTCATAGGTAAAACACGCACCGGGCTCTGCCATGGCGTTCCAGTTTTGTCCTTTATGATTTGGCATGCATTTACAACACTCACGCAGACATGATTCACACATTCATCACACCCACACTACTGATTCTACTTACTTTCATAACCCCACCCTAATTTGGCATTAATTTGGATTTGGTTTAAGTTAAATAAAATACACCTTAATCTTTATGCTTTGTGTGTCTCTCCTTTTTGTTGTGGCCTTTTGAGCTAGGTCATAACAATGGATCATATTGTAAAAGGAACAGAAGAAGAGGAAATAATGGCCAGTAGCTCAAACAAAGGTCAAGAGATGGATGAGTCCTAGTCCGGCTGAGGAAATGTGGAAACCGGCCTCCTCTACTGAGGACAGAGACCTCACGGCCGGAGGCTGCGTTTATCGTGGCCGGGGACTTTAACAACGCCAACCTGAGGAAAGTCCTGCCGAGATACTACCAGCACATCAGCTGTCCCTCTCCCTTCCGGGACGGATACAAGGCCCTCCCCCGCCCCCCCTTCGGCAAATCTGATCATGTCTCAGTTCTGCTGCTGCCTTCCTATAGGCAGAAACTGAAACGAGACCCACCGGCAACGCGGACCATTCAGCAGTGGTCCGACCAATCAGACTCTGCTCTTCAGCAGTCTTCAGCAGTACGGAGTGGTGTGTGTTTAAGGACAACAACATAAACACATACACGGACACAGTCATCGGCTACATCGGCAAATGTATCGATGACGTCGTACCGAGGACTACTGTGCGGTCATTCCCCAACCGGAAGACCTGGGTTAATGTGCAAAACTTAAAAACTCCGTGCAAAACTTAAAGCATGGACCGACACCTACAACTCCGGTGATTTGGAGGAGTACAGGAAGTCCAGGTACGCACTCCGGAGAGCTATCAGCACTGCTAAGAGACAATACAGGGACAAAGTGGAGTCTCATTTCAAAGACTTCAACACTAGCAACATGTGGGCTGGTCTCAAAACACTCACAGACTATAAAAAGAAGACCAGCAGTACTGAGGTGGTGTCTGCATCTCTTCCAGACAATCTGAACACTTTTTATGCACGGTTTGAGAGCAACTCCCTGGCTGTGGAGGTGCAAAAGACCCAGGAGGCCCGCTGCCCACTTGTTATATCCAGGGCAGACATGTGTAAATCATTCAAACGGTCTACCACACGCAAGGCTCCTGGACCTGACGGCATCCCTGGCCGAGCCCTCAAGGCGTGTACAGATCAGCTGGCAGATGTCTTTGCAGACATTTTCAACACGTCACTGCTCCAGTCTGTAGTCCCTACATGTTTCAAGAAGACCATCATTGTCCCTGTTCCAAAGAAACCCAAAACCCTCTGCCTGAACGACTACCACCCAGTAGCACTCACCTCCACCATCATGAAGTGCTTTGAGCGGTTAGTCAAAGGATTCATCACCTCCTCCCTCCCTGACTCACTGGACCCGCTTCAGTTCGCCTACAGGCCAAATAGGTCGACTGAAACCCCATCTCCCTCACCCTCCACACTGCCCTCTCCCACCTGGAGCAGAGGGACACATATGTGAGGATGCTATTCATTGACTATAGTTCAGCATTCAACACCATTGTACCCTCGAAGCTCATCATCAAACTCAGTGACCTCGGTCTCAACACCACCCTCTGTGACTGGATCCTGAACTTCCTGACGGGCAGACCCCAGGCTGTGCGGATTGGCAGCACCACATCCTCCACCCTAACTCTCAACACCGGCGCCCCCCAGGGCTGTGTGCTCAGCCCTCTCCTGTACTCCCTGTCTACACATGACTGCGTGGCCACCCACAGCTCCAACACCATCATCAAATTACAGCCTACAGAGAGGAGGTCAGAGCCCTGACATCTTGGTGCCAGTACAACAACCAATTAATCAATTCACCTTTATTGATCCCCTAAGGGGGGAAATTCCATACCTCCATCTCAACGTCAGTAAAACAAAGGAGCTGATCGTGGACTACAGGAAGAGACAGAGAGAGGAACATGCCCCCCTCTTCATCAATGGGACTACGGTGGAGAGAGTCAGCAGCTTCAGATTCCTCGGGGTTCACATCAGCGAGGACTTGACCTGGTCTCACCACACTGACTTCATCACCAAGTCAGCAAGACAGCGTCTCTTCTTCCTCCGCAGGCTGCGGAGGCTAAACGTGGACTCCAGGATGCTCTGCAGCTTCTACAGGTGCACCATTGAGAGTATCCTGACTGGCTGCATCACCTCCTGGTACGGCAGTTGCACCGCCCTCAACCGTAAGGCTCTACAGAGGGTGGTGAAGACTGCACAGCACATCACCAGGTCGATGCTGCCATCCATGGAGGACCTCTACATTCAGCGGTGTAGGAAGAAGGCCACCGATATCATCAAAGACTCTTACCACCCCAGCCACAAACTGTTCTGCCTGCTGCCGTCTGGCCGTCGGTACTGCAGCATCCGAACCTGCACCAGCAGGCTCAGGGACAGTTTCATCCCCCAGGCCATAAGACTCTTAAACTGTCCATAATCTGCAAGCAATTTTGCACTGTGCCCTATTTTGCACCTCTATTTATCCATTTAGCTGTACATTTTATTTCATTTTATTATTTTCTTAGTTGTATATACCTTATTTATATTTATATTTCTTACTTGCTTGCTGGTGTGTTTTTATTTGATATCGTTAGCAGTGTTAATGGGAACCAGAGACACAAGAATTTCACTGCCAGTGATTGCTGCTGAGCATGTGACAAAGTCTTTGAATCTTGAATCTTGAAATTGAACATATATCCAAGTTAAGACATATAAGAAGAAAACATTTAACAAGAAGGAAAAATATAATGATTGAATTTATGGAAGACGCGTCTTGTGCGCATGAAGTTGAAGACAATCTTCTGAAATACAAGCAACTGTTAGAAATTCATTATAAGCTTCATGTGTAGTTTTAAAATCTTCCGACTGAAGAAGAAGCTAATCAAGAGGAATATGAATGGTTTGGGCCTAAAATGGCAGAAAATAATGAATTTCTTTCTTTGGTGTCTGAGTGGCTGTCTGGAGTATGTGAGCCCACATAGGCTATTGGATTCCAAGAGATGGAAGTGGGCCCCAAAGACAGCGCATCCCAAGTCTCAAGAGCTTTTTCTGTAGCCTCTGCTAGGATCCATGCAGAAGCAGAACTAGCAGCCATCATGGTCAAAATGGCAGCACTGAAGGAGAAGCATGATCTGGAGGAGCAGGAGGAAACGCTGAAAGAAATGCAATCATTAAAGCACAAACGTGAAGCTTTGGAGCTGAAAACTCAGTTGGAGGCCTCATCTTCTGAACTTGCTGTTCTTACGTCTGCAATAGAAGAAAAAGACACTGCAGAGATCAATCAGACCGCAAAACCACACACTGAAGAGAGGCAGCCATTTGCAGAAAACCTGCCAACTGAAGGTAACGCCAACAAAACTGTTTCTATTATACAGATACCTAGTGTTCGCCCCAGGGATAGTGTCCATTTTCAGCCTGTCGTAATGCAGTCAGATTGCAGTCAATGCCATCCATACCAAAGCCAGCGGTGACCAGGCAGCCAGTCCTTTTAATGATTTAACAGAGACTGTTCAAATTCCAGATGTGTCTGAAAGAGTATCAGATCAGCTCATGGCATCCTCACGGAGCAGTCAGTCATGATAAGCTGACAAACATCCTTGAATGCCTAAATGATAGTACAGCAATTCTTGTTAAGCAACAACAACTCTCTAATCTCCCACATAGAGAGATCCCGATTTTCAGTGGTAAAGTTTTGTCATATAGACCATTTATCAGAGCCTTTGAGCATACCGTTGAGCCAGAAAATACAGTCTATCTGCTTCACTGTATTTTCTGGATCAGTACACAAGCGGCCTTCCCAGAGATCTTGTAAGGAGTTGTCTCCACATGAGACCAGAAAGAGGCTCAAAATTTGTCCTGCTTACATGAAGAAAGCCTTGGGGTGGCCTGCAATTAAAGCTGAAGACCCCAAGGCATTACAAATCTTCACAATATTCCTGAAAAGTTCATCAAACATGAAAAACCTGATCATGAAACTTCCCTACAAGCTGAGAGAAAGGTGGAGATCACATGTGTGTGAATTTGAGGAGAGGCAAGGCAGACAACCCCAATTTACAGATCTTGTTGAGTTTTTGGAGAAGCAGGTGAAGATAGTTTCCGACCCAGTGTATGGTGACTGAAATGCAGGGCAGTAACAGTCAGGAATATCTCTTTCAAGTTAACTCAAGCCGAAACACGTGGTAGTAGGTACTAACCTTGTTTCACAGGGCTGATGGCACACTGTGGCTCTCTCAGGCTCTATTTCTTTATTTAGGCTGAAATGCATGGCAGTAACAGCCATTAACTCTCAAATTGCTTTTAGCTAAATTTAGTCATTAATTTTCACCACAACGCACTTGTACAGCTGGACGTGTACTTCAGTGGGAGACGAGTGGTTAAATGATGATTGATGATGATGATTTTGTTCGTTTAAAGTTTTATCAAAAATATTGGTTTTGACCAAAATTGTGCTGAAAATTAATATTGTACAAATATGAATAATTGCCAACAGTACTCTGCCTCACATGGGGCAGTACTTGTTGAGGTTTATCAAATGGTATGTTCAATTTGGCTATCAGAAATGATTAATAATTATCAAAGATAATTAATAATTATTTAAATTAATTGAACTTTGTATAAAATCTACCTCGATTGGGGCAACACCTCAATAAACAAGGAAAGGATAGCTGGTTTAATTGATTTAGTCTCATAAAGGTAACTAAACTATCAATTTGGAATTATGATTAATAATTAACTTAACCCTCTAAGCGCCAAAGTCGCAAAATTGCGACAAGCAACATTGCTGAATAAAACAGGCTGTATCTATAAATGTGGTGCCGAATCTTGTTACTACTTTTCACCAGGACATGGCGGACATGTGTGCCTGTAATCTGAGCAGCATTTGTGGGCGTGGTTCTATTCAAAGTTTTACAGTAAAAAGAGTTTGTAAAACACCCTCCGGCGCAGAGACGCGGCGGCGAAGCAGAAGTAGTAGTGCAGAGCGTAGCGAGAGCGAAAGAGTGTTTTTTCATTTACTCACGATGCCGAGAGGTCGGTTTACCATCAACTAAGTACTTCGTCAGGTACTGGCTGACTCCGATTCCGAGGAGGAAGACATGCAGTTGTCCAGTGAAGCAGAAACTGACATTAGTAGTGACGGCAAGTCCGCGCGCCATAGTCCACAATCAGCACATGGTATAGCGGATGCTTCACCTCAGCGTGGCCGGGGTGAAGCATTCTGCGATCGTCAAGCAGGGGACGTGGTCGAGGTGGCAGGGGGGCTCATAACACCGCAAATATGGGTGAATGTAGCGGGGATGAAAACAACCGCGGTTGTCGTGGCAGACGCGAGAGAAGCCGCGGGAAAAAACACCGCTAATAGCGGCGGAGGTGGCGTTCATCGCCGCACCGTAAATCACGGCGGCGATGATAATGATGATGATGGCTGGCAGTTCTTGAGAGAAGAGGAAGAGTATCAAAAGTGGATCCGAAATTTTGATGAGCCTGTTGGTTATTGTGGAGACGATCTGACAAATTCTGAGCCCATTGATTTCATCTCTCTTTTTCTGAATGATGAATTCTGGAGCCTATCCCAAATTTCGTTTCATACTAAAGATATTTCACATTTACAGTATGCCTTTATCTCAAACCACTTTAAAGTTATAGCCTTTTGAAACCTTGATATCAAAATTGAACATTTTCCAATATGTCCGCCACCTTGTGACGTCATAATATGCAAATTAAATTAATAATTTCACTCACATCACAGACTTTGAGTCATACTGAACAATTTTCTCATTGACAGTATACCTTTATCTCAAACTACTTTCAAGTTATAGCCTTTTGAAATCTTGATATCAAAATTGTATATTTTCTTGAAAAAACTCAGGCGCCTAAAGGGTTAACTACTACCAAAATTACCACATTGACAGCAGTGTGTCTGGTGGAGGAGCACACCACAGTATGGCGCCCAAAAAATAGGACCCCACACAGATTATTCATTTAAACTGGCTCAGGAACCTTCCCTGATGTGCCTCCTGCTTTTTTTTCACTTGGCCCAGAAGGTGACAAAACATGGAAAACTGTGTGTAATGTGTGTGTGTGTGTGTGTGTGTGTGTGTGTGAAATTTTTTGCTCTGCAGCGCCCTCTGGACCTGGGATCGCCGATACACACTTCTCGGAGTGTGTATCATTTTAGCCAATGAGACACCGTCTGAGACCCCACGTGACCGGTAGTCTCGCGTGATCTCGACCATGCGCATTTTCAAGGAATACATGGCCAGGAGACATAGCTATGGCTTATCAACACTGAATACCTTGCTGTCAACAATTGGTAAATTAAATTTATTTGAGTTTGACTGTGTTTATTCAGTGTTGTTTCTTCCTCGGAACCCTGCAGCCTTTGCTCCACCATTTTATACAGATACCTGTAAAGTTAGCTACAGATTCGTTAGCAGGTAATGTTAGCTACAGATTCGTTCGCTGCTAATCTTAGCTACAGATCGTTAGCCGCTAATGTTAGCAACATTGCTAGCTGCTAACTCTTAGCTATAGAGGTGCGTTTTGTCTGGATAAAAGTGCTACATTGTTTACATTTGTCAGCCAGTTTCAGTGTTTTGATGTCAGTAATGTTGCTGTAGGTGGCAGTAGCTGCTGTTATTAACTAACCTGTGGACATGATGGTCAGTAATGCTGCTGTAGGTATTATTAACTAACCTGTGGACATGACGGTCAGTAATGCTGCTGTAGGTTTTATTAACTAACCTGTGGACATGATGGTCAGTAATGCTGCTGTAGGTGGCTCCTCAGAGCTTGCTGCTGTTATTAATTAACCTGTGGACATGATGGTCCGTAATGCTGCTGTAGGTAGCTCCTCAGAGCTAGCTGCTGTTATTAACTAACCTGTGGACATGATGGTCAGTAATGCTGCTGTAGGTTTTATTAACTAACCTGTGGACATGATGGTCAGTAATGCTGCTGTAGGTGGCTCCTCAGAGCTAGGTGCTGTTATTAACTAACCTGTGGACATGATGGTCAGTAATGATGTTGTAGATTTTATTAACTAACCTGTGGACATGACAGTCAGTAATGCTGCTGTAGGTGGCTCCTCAGAGCTAGCTGCTGTTATTAACTAACCTGTGGACATGACAGTCAGTAATGCTGCTGTAGGTAGCTCCTCAGAGCTAGCTGCTGTTATTAACTAACCTTTGGACATGGTGGTCAGTAATGCTGCTGTAGGTTTTATTAACTAACCTGTGGACATGACGGTCAGAAATGCTGCTGTAGGTATTATTAACTAACCTGTGGACATGATGGTCAGTAATGCTGCTGCAGGTAGCTCCTCAGAGCTAGCTGCTGTTATTAACTAACCTGTGGACATGGTGGTCAGTAATGCTGCTGTAGGTTTTATTAACTAACCTGTGGACATGATGGTCAGTAATGCTGCTGTAGGTATTATTAACTAACCTGTGGACACGATGGTCAGTAATGCTGCTGTAGGTAGCTCCTCAGAGCTAGCTGCTGTTATTAACTAACCTGTGGACATGGTGGTCAGTAATGCTGCTGTAGGTAGCTCCTCAGAGCTAGCTGCTGTTATTAACTAACCTGTGGACATGACAGTCAGTAATGCTGCTGTAGGTTTTATTAACTAACATGTGGACATGATGGTCAGTAATGCTGCAGTAGGTATTATTAACTTACCTGTGGACATGATGGTCAGTAATGCTGCTGCAGGTAGCTCCTCAGAGCTAGCTGCTGTTATTAACTAACCTGTGGACATGACAGTCAATAATGCTGCTGTAGGTTTTATTAACTAACCTGTGGACATGATGGTCAGTAATGCTGCTGTAGGTTTTATTAACTAACCTGTGGACATGATGGTCAGTAATGCTGCTGTAGGTATTATTAACTAACCTGTGGACATGATGGTCAGTAATGCTGCTGTAGGTTTTATTAACTAACCTGTGGCCATGATGGTCAGTAATGCTGCTGTAGGTATTATTAACTAACCTGTGGACATGATGGTCAGTAATGCTGCTGTAGGTTTTATTAACTAACCTGTGGACATGATGGTCAGTAATGCTGCTGTAGGTATTATTAACTAACCTGTGGACATGATGGTCAGTAATGCTGCTGCAGTAGGTAGCTCCTCAGAGCTAGCTGCTGTTATTAACTAACCTGTGGACATGACGGTCAGTAATGCTGCTGTAGGTTTTATTAACTAACCTGTGGACATGATGGTCAGTAATGCTGCTGTAGGTATTATTAACTAACCTGTGGACATGATGGTCAGTAATGCTGCAGTAGGTATTATTAACTAACCTGTGGACATGGTGGTCAGTAATGCTGCTGTAGGTAGCTCCTCAGAGCTAGCTGCTGTTATTAACTAACCTGTGGACATGACAGTCAATAATGCTGCTGTAGGTTTTATTAACTAACCTGTGGACATGATGGTCAGTAATGCTGCTGTAGGTTTTATTAACTAACCTGTGGACATGACGGTCAGTAATGCTGCTGTAGGTTTTATTAACTAACCTGTGGACATGATGGTCAGTAATGCTGCTGTAGGTATTATTAACTAACCTGTGGACACGATGGTCAGTAATGCTGCTGAAGGTAGCTCCTCAGAGCTAGCTGCTGTTATTAACTAACCCGTGGACATGGTGGTCAGTAATGCTGCTGTAGGTGGCTCCTCAGAGCTAGCTGCTGTTATTAACTAACCTGTGGACATGATGGTCAGTAATGATGTTGTAGATTTTATTAACTAACCTGTGGACATGACAGTCAGTAATGCTGCTGTAGGTGGCTCCTCAGAGCTAGCTGCTGTTATTAACTAACCTGTGGACATGACAGTCAGTAATGCTGCTGTAGGTAGCTCCTCAGAGCTAGCTGCTGTTATTAACTAACCTTTGGACATGGTGGTCAGTAATGCTGCTGTAGGTTTTATTAACTAACCTGTGGACATGACGGTCAGAAATGCTGCTGTAGGTATTATTAACTAACCTGTGGACATGATGGTCAGTAATGCTGCTGCAGGTAGCTCCTCAGAGCTAGCTGCTGTTATTAACTAACCTGTGGACATGGTGGTCAGTAATGCTGCTGTAGGTTTTATTAACTAACCTGTGGACATGATGGTCAGTAATGCTGCTGTAGGTATTATTAACTAACCTGTGGACACGATGGTCAGTAATGCTGCTGTAGGTAGCTCCTCAGAGCTAGCTGCTGTTATTAACTAACCTGTGGACATGGTGGTCAGTAATGCTGCTGTAGGTAGCTCCTCAGAGCTAGCTGCTGTTATTAACTAACCTGTGGACATGACAGTCAGTAATGCTGCTGTAGGTTTTATTAACTAACCTGTGGACATGATGGTCAGTAATGCTGCTGTAGGTATTATTAACTAACCTGTGGACATGATGGTCAGTAATGCTGCTGTAGGTTTTATTAACTAACCTGTGGCCATGATGGTCAGTAATGCTGCTGTAGGTATTATTAACTAACCTGTGGACATGATGGTCAGTAATGCTGCTGTAGGTTTTATTAACTAACCTGTGGACATGATGGTCAGTAATGCTGCTGTAGGTATTATTAACTAACCTGTGGACATGATGGTCAGTAATGCTGCTGCAGTAGGTAGCTCCTCAGAGCTAGCTGCTGTTATTAACTAACCTGTGGACATGACGGTCAGTAATGCTGCTGTAGGTTTTATTAACTAACCTGTGGACATGATGGTCAGTAATGCTGCTGTAGGTATTATTAACTAACCTGTGGACATGATGGTCAGTAATGCTGCAGTAGGTATTATTAACTAACCTGTGGACATGGTGGTCAGTAATGCTGCTGTAGGTAGCTCCTCAGAGCTAGCTGCTGTTATTAACTAACCTGTGGACATGACAGTCAATAATGCTGCTGTAGGTTTTATTAACTAACCTGTGGACATGATGGTCAGTAATGCTGCTGTAGGTTTTATTAACTAACCTGTGGACATGACGGTCAGTAATGCTGCTGTAGGTTTTATTAACTAACCTGTGGACATGATGGTCAGTAATGCTGCTGTAGGTGGCTCCTCAGAGCTAGCTGCTGTTATTAATTAACCTGTGGACATGATGGTCCGTAATGCTGCTGTAGGTAGCTCCTCAGAGCTAGCTGCTGTTATTAACTAACCTGTGGACATGATGGTCAGTAATGCTGCTGTAGGTTTTATTAACTAACCTGTGGACATGATGGTCAGTAATGCTGCTGTAGGTGGCTCCTCAGAGCTAGGTGCTGTTATTAACTAACCTGTGGACATGATGGTCAGTAATGATGTTGTAGATTTTATTAACTAACCTGTGGACATGACAGTCAGTAATGCTGCTGTAGGTGGCTCCTCAGAGCTAGCTGCTGTTATTAACTAACCTTTGGACATGGTGGTCAGTAATGCTGCTGTAGGTTTTATTAACTAACCTGTGGACATGACGGTCAGAAATGCTGCTGTAGGTATTATTAACTAACCTGTGGACATGATGGTCAGTAATGCTGCTGCAGGTAGCTCCTCAGAGCTAGCTGCTGTTATTAACTAACCTGTGGACATGGTGGTCAGTAATGCTGCTGTAGGTTTTATTAACTAACCTGTGGACATGATGGTCAGTAATGCTGCTGTAGGTATTATTAACTAACCTGTGGACACGATGGTCAGTAATGCTGCTGTAGGTAGCTCCTCAGAGCTAGCTGCTGTTATTAACTAACCTGTGGACATGGTGGTCAGTAATGCTGCTGTAGGTAGCTCCTCAGAGCTAGCTGCTGTTATTAACTAACCTGTGGACATGACAGTCAGTAATGCTGCTGTAGGTTTTATTAACTAACATGTGGACATGATGGTCAGTAATGCTGCAGTAGGTATTATTAACTTACCTGTGGACATGATGGTCAGTAATGCTGCTGCAGGTAGCTCCTCAGAGCTAGCTGCTGTTATTAACTAACCTGTGGACATGACAGTCAATAATGCTGCTGTAGGTTTTATTAACTAACCTGTGGACATGATGGTCAGTAATGCTGCTGTAGGTTTTATTAACTAACCTGTGGACATGATGGTCAGTAATGCTGCTGTAGGTATTATTAACTAACCTGTGGACATGATGGTCAGTAATGCTGCTGTAGGTTTTATTAACTAACCTGTGGCCATGATGGTCAGTAATGCTGCTGTAGGTATTATTAACTAACCTGTGGACATGATGGTCAGTAATGCTGCTGTAGGTTTTATTAACTAACCTGTGGACATGATGGTCAGTAATGCTGCTGTAGGTATTATTAACTAACCTGTGGACATGATGGTCAGTAATGCTGCTGCAGTAGGTAGCTCCTCAGAGCTAGCTGCTGTTATTAACTAACCTGTGGACATGACGGTCAGTAATGCTGCTGTAGGTTTTATTAACTAACCTGTGGACATGATGGTCAGTAATGCTGCTGTAGGTATTATTAACTAACCTGTGGACATGATGGTCAGTAATGCTGCAGTAGGTATTATTAACTAACCTGTGGACATGGTGGTCAGTAATGCTGCTGTAGGTAGCTCCTCAGAGCTAGCTGCTGTTATTAACTAACCTGTGGACATGACAGTCAATAATGCTGCTGTAGGTTTTATTAACTAACCTGTGGACATGATGGTCAGTAATGCTGCTGTAGGTTTTATTAACTAACCTGTGGACATGACGGTCAGTAATGCTGCTGTAGGTTTTATTAACTAACCTGTGGACATGATGGTCAGTAATGCTGCTGTAGGTATTATTAACTAACCTGTGGACACGATGGTCAGTAATGCTGCTGAAGGTAGCTCCTCAGAGCTAGCTGCTGTTATTAACTAACCCGTGGACATGGTGGTCAGTAATGCTGCTGTAGGTGGCTCCTCAGAGCTAGCTGCTGTTATTAACTAACCTGTGGACATGATGGTCAGTAATGATGTTGTAGATTTTATTAACTAACCTGTGGACATGACAGTCAGTAATGCTGCTGTAGGTGGCTCCTCAGAGCTAGCTGCTGTTATTAACTAACCTGTGGACATGACAGTCAGTAATGCTGCTGTAGGTAGCTCCTCAGAGCTAGCTGCTGTTATTAACTAACCTTTGGACATGGTGGTCAGTAATGCTGCTGTAGGTTTTATTAACTAACCTGTGGACATGACGGTCAGAAATGCTGCTGTAGGTATTATTAACTAACCTGTGGACATGATGGTGTTGTGCTTTAACAAGTGGTAATGTTCAATTTGGCTATCAGAAATAATTAATAATTATCAAAGATAATTAATAATTATTAAAATAAATGAACTTTGATTAAAGTCCACCTCGATTGGGGCACCACCTCGAAAAACGAGGAAAAGACAGCCGTTTTAATTGATTTAGTCTCATAAAAATACTAAACTATCAATTTGGAATTATGTTTTATAATTAATTTAATAATTACTACCAAAATTACCACATTGATAGCTAGCTGAAGGATTTTTGGAGTTCTTGACAGTGTAGAGGTTGGCAGTGTCCACAATTGTACAACATTAACGGAGACAGCAAGTATTAAAACATTTATTAAAACAGAGCAAAATTCAGGGACATCATTTGTTATGCATTAAGGACTTGTACTTCGGTTGTAAGTACGGCTGAAGCAGAGGAGGTGTTAAAGACATCTGCTGTTGCAGAAACAAAATCAATCAAACAATCTAACTAAATCTCTATGACTAAACTAACAATAATATGAAAAGTATATGTGTGTGTGTGTGTGTGTGTGTGTGTGTGTGTGATAAGGCTGAGGAATGTGAGATGGGTCCCACAAAGGTGGGGGAGAGAGACCAAATGGTGATGGCCAGACCCCCTGGGGTGTGGGTCAGAGGCAGACAAAGGAAAGCTAAGTGCTGTTAGCTTAGCCTTGTCCCTCAGTGGCCTGTTGCCAGACTGTGTGTGTGAGAGAGATAAAGGTGCCGGTTAAGACAGGATGGTTAGTTTGTAGGCTAACATCAACTAAACTTAATGGATGCACAGTAATCTACAACACATCACAATAATCAAACTCAATGAACATTAAAGCAAGTCAATACATTAACAAGGGTAAACCATGTATGCAGTAATGCTATGCTAATTATGCCCAGTTAGAGTTTGTTACCAGTCCTTAAAGGGGAGACGAAGTGTCCTTGAGGGTGCTGCTTTCTCAGCTTGTTGCTGGAGGAAAGGTGTGGTTCGTGTCCGTGCTGTGGTTGCAGGCTGGAGGAATCCGGTCGCTCCTTTGTTCCTGTTAGTTAGCAGCTCTGTGCTAACTTGCTGGTGTGCTCCTGTTGTTGGTTCTGGTTATCAGCTGGCAGACTCTGGGTCGTGCCTGCTGGCGCTGATCTGCTTACTTCAGGCAGGACCTTGTGTCGCTACCATGAAGGAGGTGGCTGCTCTGGACAGGCCACACTGAGGCAGAGCTTAGCTGAGTTGAGCTGGTCTCTCCTCTTCAGGAAAGATCAGGAGAGCTGGTCTCTCCTCTGCAGGAGGAGAGGGAGCAGGGAAGACCTGGTCTCTCCACTTCAGGAGAGACGATGAGAAAGAGAGGTGGTCTCTCCACTTCAGGAGAGACGATGAGAAAGAGAAAATTCAGTGGGGGTGAACTGGTTTTGTGGGCCTGCGGTCGTAAAATCATGTGTCCCCTCCGGCCAATGGTGACAGTGGAGCTGGGCGCGGGGGTGATTTCACACCTATCTGTGAAACTGGGGCATTGGGGAAAGGAGCCCAATAGTTTTACAGACAAAGAAACATGCGGTCTTCACCATTCACTTATTCACCGTATAGTGAAGCCCAACATCCCCCCTGCCATCAGGATGTCACCTGATGTGGGATGCTGATGGGATAATTGTGCATGTTTCGGCCATTGTCCGTTTTTGTCAGTCCAGGTGAAACAAGTTGGTAACTACTGGGCAGTTTGTTATCCAACTGGGCATATGCTGAATCTATCTTGGCTAAGCTAGAACAGACATACATTACAAAACAGTTCTTCATACACAACAATGACATACTGCATCCTAATAACCTGTGTTTCTCAGTTGTTAGTGAGGGTTAGTGGGAACAGGAAATGTCAGTGTGTTATGTAGCAGAGATAGAGGCACCTAAAATGACAAGGTCATAACAGTGTGTCCTACGTGTGTTTTGTATGATCTTACTGACAAAATATGAAGTTGGTCCAAGTGTACTTGGAAGTTGAGCAGTGGTGTTGAATCCAATCAGAATTTAGGCTTTCAGTAATGTTTGTTTTATCACTGAGTGCTCAAATGAGTTTGTTGCTGTTGCTAACAAATTCAAATTTGCCTAAATAACTGTAGTGAAGGTGAGATGCAAGATTGGGTGTCTGTCATCTGGTCAGTGCTGCCATGACCAAAAGGAGTGAGCTCTAGAGCTCTTATTCTTTCTTGGCCCAGGGCTGTAACGCTCCTGGTAGCCAGAGGGAGAGAGACATTCAGAGTCACTATCAGTGCCTTGTTCTGAGCTGCAGTCAGAGATGCTGTAGTCATCATCTGACCCGTACGCTACCTGGTCACTGTTCCTTGCCTGGATTTCTGCATATGGCAGTCTCCTGCTCCTGTGCTTGGAGTGTCTATCCCTGGGCAGTGGATGGACCTGGCGGTTACGCTCAGTGTCCCTATGTGGTCTTTTGTCACCCCCCTTCCGTCTGTTGTGAGGGTGAACTTTTGGGGCAGCTGACCTGTTTAACACCTTGGTGTGTGAGCTGGGTGGCTCACTTGTCCCCCCCCTTGCTTTGGAAGAGACAATAGTTTCCCAGACTACCTGTGTCATCTTCCGGATCTCCTGCAATGAGGGGTCACCTTCTTGTGTCCTGAGTACAACGTGAGTGCGCACACATGGGTGGAGGTTCCTCAAGAATAAGGCCTTGAAGGTGGAGCTTTCTTCTAAGCCTGGTGCATTCTTTCCCTGGAAATATGCCTGTCTCAAACGTTTGTAGTACTCTTTTGGATGCTCACGACGGGCATGCTTAATTTGTAGGGCCGCAACTATTGCTGTGGTGTCGTCAGTGGCACAGGAAAATTCTTCTGTCAGTGCTTGACGTAGCAATTTATACTCATTTCTGACACTGGGAGGTCGTGACTGTATAAACTTGTGGGCTGCTTTAGAGCTGGTTTTCCACACAAGTCTAACTTTCTCCCTTTCAGTTGCATGGGGTAAGTCAATTAAGTTGTAGTCTAGCTCCCTGAAATAGTCCTCAACTTGGTGATCACAGTTGTCTGGATCAAACCTGTCAATGCTTCTAGCTAGAAGCTCAAGCTCTTCAAGGCGGGGACTCTGTGAAGGCGAGACTAAGCTAGTGTCATTGATATGTAAATCATGCCCTACACTTCTCTGTGGTGGAAGAACAGGGGCTGAACAGCGGCCACTCTGACGGTGATGCAGAGAGGAGGCTGAGCAGTCCTGGACTGTTCTAGTCCCATCTTTGGAGGGACAAGCATGGAGAAATGTGTCGTGCAGTGATGTGAATGAGGGACTTGGGACGGAATATCTTCTAGAAGATATGCTAGACAACTCCTCTATGTCTGTTTCAGAGGAATGGGAAGTCAGGTGGCTTTGAGCTCGGTCTCTCAGCGGAGGCTGAGGGGCTGACTTCATTCCCAAGAACTTGTGTTCAGGTGGGAATAATTCATGTCCTCTGTTTGGGGAAAAACTGAACCTGTCACTGGTAGAAGAGTGTGAATCGGAGTAACCGGAATCACACTGGCTGATCGACTCTGGTCGGGCCAAATGTTCTGACTTCAGTCTATACATTTCTTCTTTCTGCGAACAGAGATCTAACTCTGCTGTGTGCAGGTCTTCTAAGTAGCGCAGGGCTTTCTTATTAGCCATCTGAACCTCATGGAAGAGGCTAGCATTTTGCGCTCTCAGGATTTCTACCTCCTTCTCTATGGCTGCTCTACTCTGAAGGGCGAGGCTGGTTTGCCTGTGAAAAGTCAAAAGCAAGCATTTTAACAAGGAGCCCTTGGATGCAGTCTGTGCATCACACCTGTCGTTGAGTAGGGAGTCTATCTCTTCTGTACACTTACTGAAATTCAATTTGTTAATGAATTCGGGGTAGCCGGGCTTTAGGCTCTGTGCTAGGGAAGAAATAAACTGTTCTACACAGGGGTTCTCCATTGTTGCCTGAAAAGGGGTGAGGTAAAACAAGTTAAAATGCGAAATTTCAAGTGGTTGGCTGTGGTGTTGCGGTGGCAGACACCTTGAAGTGTAGCTTGGGGAATACTACTAGCCTAACACTGTGGTGGCCTACACTAGAAGGTAGTTATACACTATCTAGTGGAACTGGTGGGGATAGCAAACTACGGCCAATTAAGGTAAATGTAGATTTACACAAAAAAAGTTTACTCACCAAAATTTTGACTCTCTAGCTGAAATGCACGGCAGTAACAGTTAGGAATGTCTCTTTAAGTTACTCAAGCTGGAACACGTGGCAGTTGCAGCTAGGTACTAACTTCACAGGGCTGATAGCACGCTGTGGCTCTCTCTCAGGCTCTATTTCTTAATCAGGCTGAAATGCACGGCAGTAACAGCCAGGTTCAAGCTCTAAGTTCACAGGGCCGGTGGCACGCTGTGTCTTAACAAACAGGAAGCACTTAAGTTAACAGCAAATGGACAGATTGCATTGAATGTGTGACATTCAAATGCAGAACCAAAAATCTTCCTACAGGATAGGTTTACCTGAAGGGTTAGCAGCAGTAGCAAGCTCTAAATGTAACACTATGGGGCTTTCAATGTTTGCTTTCAAACATAGGCACCAGTATTAGCATTAGCTTTAGCCTTAATTCACAGTACACTACACTAACTCTTCAAATTGCTTTTAGCTTAATTTAGTTAGATTGATTTTCACCACAATGCACTTGAAAGTACAGCTGGAAGTACTTCTGTGACTGACTAGTGGTTAAAAAAATAATTTTGCTCGTTTTAAAGTTTTTCAAAAATTTTGGTTTTGACCAAAATTTTGCTGAAAATTAATATTGTACAAATATGAACAATTGCCAACAGTACTCTGCCTCACGCAGGGGCACCATTTGTTGTGCTTTAACAAGTGGTAATGTTCAATTTGGCTATCAGAAATAATTAATAATTATCAAAGATAATTAATAATTATTAAAATAAATGAACTTTGATTAAAGTCCACCTCGATTGGGGCACCACCTCGAAAAACGAGGAAAAGACAGCCGTTTTAATTGATTTAGTCTCATAAAAATACTAAACTATCAATTTGGAATTATGTTTTATAATTAATTTAATAATTACTACCAAAATTACCACATTGATAGCTAGCTGAAGGATTTTTGGAGTTCTTGACAGTGTAGAGGTTGGCAGTGTCCACAATTGTACAACATTAACGGAGACAGCAAGTATTAAAACATTTATTAAAACAGAGCAAAATTCAGGGACATCATTTGTTATGCATTAAGGACTTGTACTTCGGTTGTAAGTACGGCTGAAGCAGAGGAGGTGTTAAAGACATCTGCTGTTGCAGAAACAAAATCAATCAAACAATCTAACTAAATCTCTATGACTAAACTAACAATAATATGAAAAGTATATGTGTGTGTGTGTGTGTGTGTGTGTGTGTGTGTGATAAGGCTGAGGAATGTGAGATGGGTCCCACAAAGGTGGGGGAGAGAGACCAAATGGTGATGGCCAGACCCCCTGGGGTGTGGGTCAGAGGCAGACAAAGGAAAGCTAAGTGCTGTTAGCTTAGCCTTGTCCCTCAGTGGCCTGTTGCCAGACTGTGTGTGTGAGAGAGATAAAGGTGCCGGTTAAGACAGGATGGTTAGTTTGTAGGCTAACATCAACTAAACTTAATGGATGCACAGTAATCTACAACACATCACAATAATCAAACTCAATGAACATTAAAGCAAGTCAATACATTAACAAGGGTAAACCATGTATGCAGTAATGCTATGCTAATTATGCCCAGTTAGAGTTTGTTACCAGTCCTTAAAGGGGAGACGAAGTGTCCTTGAGGGTGCTGCTTTCTCAGCTTGTTGCTGGAGGAAAGGTGTGGTTCGTGTCCGTGCTGTGGTTGCAGGCTGGAGGAATCCGGTCGCTCCTTTGTTCCTGTTAGTTAGCAGCTCTGTGCTAACTTGCTGGTGTGCTCCTGTTGTTGGTTCTGGTTATCAGCTGGCAGACTCTGGGTCGTGCCTGCTGGCGCTGATCTGCTTACTTCAGGCAGGACCTTGTGTCGCTACCATGAAGGAGGTGGCTGCTCTGGACAGGCCACACTGAGGCAGAGCTTAGCTGAGTTGAGCTGGTCTCTCCTCTTCAGGAAAGATCAGGAGAGCTGGTCTCTCCTCTGCAGGAGGAGAGGGAGCAGGGAAGACCTGGTCTCTCCACTTCAGGAGAGACGATGAGAAAGAGAGGTGGTCTCTCCACTTCAGGAGAGACGATGAGAAAGAGAAAATTCAGTGGGGGTGAACTGGTTTTGTGGGCCTGCGGTCGTAAAATCATGTGTCCCCTCCGGCCAATGGTGACAGTGGAGCTGGGCGCGGGGGTGATTTCACACCTATCTGTGAAACTGGGGCATTGGGGAAAGGAGCCCAATAGTTTTACAGACAAAGAAACATGCGGTCTTCACCATTCACTTATTCACCGTATAGTGAAGCCCAACAATGGTCAGTAATGCTGCTGCAGGTAGCTCCTCAGAGCTAGCTGCTGTTATTAACTAACCTGTGGACATGGTGGTCAGTAATGCTGCTGTAGGTTTTATTAACTAACCTGTGGACATGATGGTCAGTAATGCTGCTGTAGGTATTATTAACTAACCTGTGGACACGATGGTCAGTAATGCTGCTGTAGGTAGCTCCTCAGAGCTAGCTGCTGTTATTAACTAACCTGTGGACATGGTGGTCAGTAATGCTGCTGTAGGTAGCTCCTCAGAGCTAGCTGCTGTTATTAACTAACCTGTGGACATGACAGTCAGTAATGCTGCTGTAGGTTTTATTAACTAACCTGTGGACATGATGGTCAGTAATGCTGCTGTAGGTATTATTAACTAACCTGTGGACATGATGGTCAGTAATGCTGCTGTAGGTTTTATTAACTAACCTGTGGCCATGATGGTCAGTAATGCTGCTGTAGGTATTATTAACTAACCTGTGGACATGATGGTCAGTAATGCTGCTGTAGGTTTTATTAACTAACCTGTGGACATGATGGTCAGTAATGCTGCTGTAGGTATTATTAACTAACCTGTGGACATGATGGTCAGTAATGCTGCTGCAGTAGGTAGCTCCTCAGAGCTAGCTGCTGTTATTAACTAACCTGTGGACATGACGGTCAGTAATGCTGCTGTAGGTATTATTAACTAACCTGTGGACATGATGGTCAGTAATGCTGCTGTAGGTATTATTAACTAACCTGTGGACATGATGGTCAGTAATCCTGCTGTAGGTAGCTCCTCAGAGCTAGCTGCTGTTATTAACTAACCTGTGGACATGACGGTCAGTAATGCTGCTGTAGGTTTTATTAACTAACCTGTGGACATGATGGTCAGTAATGCTGCTGTAGGTATTATTAACTAACCTGTGGACACGATGGTCAGTAATGCTGCTGTAGGTAGCTCCTCAGAGCTAGCTGCTGTTATTAACTAACCTGTGGACATGGTGGTCAGTAATGCTGCTGTAGGTAGCTCCTCAGAGCTAGCTGCTGTTATTAACTAACCTGTGGACATGACAGTCAGTAATGCTGCTGTAGGTTTTATTAACTAACCTGTGGACATGATGGTCAGTAATGCTGCTGTAGGTATTATTAACTAACCTGTGGACATGATGGTCAGTAATGCTGCAGTAGGTATTATTAACTAACCTGTGGACATGGTGGTCAGTAATGCTGCTGTAGGTAGCTCCTCAGAGCTAGCTGCTGTTACTAACTAACCTGTGGACATGACAGTCAATAATGCTGCTGTAGGTTTTATTAACTAACCGGTGGACATGATGGTCAGTAATGCTGCTGTAGGTTTTATTAACTAACCTGTGGACATGATGGTCAGTAATGCTGCTGTAGGTATTATTAACTAACCTGTGGACATGATGGTCAGTAATGCTGCTGTAGGTTTTATTAACTAACCTGTGGACATGATGGTCAGTAATGCTGCTGTAGGTATTATTAACTAACCTGTGGACATGATGGTCAGTAATGCTGCTGCAGTAGGTAGCTCCTCAGAGCTAGCTGCTGTTATTAACTAACCTGTGGACATGACGGTCAGTAATGCTGCTGTAGGTTTTATTAACTAACCTGTGGACATGATGGTCAGTAATGCTGCTGTAGGTATTATTAACTAACCTGTGGACATGATGGTCAGTAATGCTGCAGTAGGTATTATTAACTAACCTGTGGACATGGTGGTCAGTAATGCTGCTGTAGGTAGCTCCTCAGAGCTAGCTGCTGTTATTAACTAACCTGTGGACATGACAGTCAATAATGCTGCTGTAGGTTTTATTAACTAACCTGTGGACATGATGGTCAGTAATGCTGCTGTAGGTTTTATTAACTAACCTGTGGACATGATGGTCAGTAATGCTGCTGTAGGTATTATTAACTAACCTGTGGACATGATGGTCAGTAATGCTGCTGTAGGTTTTATTAACTAACCTGTGGACATGATGGTCAGTAATGCTGCTGTAGGTATTATTAACTAACCTGTGGACATGATGGTCAGTAATGCTGCTGCAGGTAGCTCCTCAGAGCTAGCTGCTGTTATTAACTAACCTGTGGACATGACGGTCAGTAATGCTGCTGTAGGTTTTATTAACTAACCTGTGGACATGATGGTCAGTAATGCTGCTGTAGGTATTATTAACTAACCTGTGGACACGATGGTCAGTAATGCTGCTGTAGGTAGCTCCTCAGAGCTAGCTGCTGTTATTAACTAACCTGTGGACATGGTGGTCAGTAATGCTGCTGTAGGTGGCTCCTCAGAGCTAGCTGCTGTTATTAACTAACCTGTGGATGTAACGGAGTTAAAAATGCATTTTATTTTCAATTCATGTTTGTTAATTTTATTATTTAATCATTGTGAATTTTATCTTCATCGTCTTCGTCTTGATCTACAGTTCAAGATTTTTACGTGATCAGGTTTATGAGAGACTGTGGTTTAGGACACTCCATTTTATTTTTATGTAAAAACACAACGCAAGTACATTTAATGGTTAAAGGCAGCTGCTAAAATAACAATGGATAGGTTTTCTAGCCCCACTTTACCTAAAGGTAGGGGTCTTTGGTTCAGTGACATTGCTGATAGTAGGGCTGTGGGACATTCAAAGTTCACACCTGATGGTTGTGCAGAATCAGGGTTGGGTCAGAGCCCAGGTTGTACTCCTGTTAGTGGGTTAATGAGGGAGGGTCCCCTTTCTTCCACACCCCGCAGTGATGTTGATGCCATTCACCACCTTACAGACATGGTAGGGCAGTTGGGTGCTCAAATAGGTGAATCCATTGTTGCTAAGCTAATGTCAGCTGGTGTTGTGAACATGAATAGTGACCAGCAGACTGCCTCTTCTGCCCAGAACTCACAATGTGACGTTAACAAGCATGTCCTTCCACATGTGAGGGTCCATGTTAAGTCTGATAAAGTACTCCAGACATTCAATACACAATACTGACAAATACTCAGTCCAGGACTGGATTGACTTGACTAAAACTCATCTCAGAAAACAGGAAATTCCTGTGTGTGAACAGGCAGAAGAAATCACAAGCCACTTAATGGGCAAGGCCAGGGATGTTGTGAATATTGCCATGCGTTCTGATCCTACCCTTGATGTTGAAAAGAAACCTGAACTAGTATATGATGTCCTTCTGCACTATTTCAGTGAAGCCCCCTCCTGTCTCCCTCTTGCTGACTTTTATGCTACTCTGCCCAAGCACAGAGAAAATCCTGTCGACTACTGGATTAGACTCAATAAGGCAGCGGACCTAGCTCTTGACGGCCTGCGCAGACAAGGGAAGCAGACAGAGAGCATGAATGATGAAGTGGCTCTCATGTTCGTCAAACACTGCCCTGATCCAGAATTATCCTGCACCTTAAAGTGTAAGCCAATTCATGAGTGGACCTCGCGTGATGTTCAGCTGAGGGTTGATGATTATCAGAGAGAGTTGAGGGCTAGTAGCAGAATCACTGGTGCTACACAGCTGAAAAGCCAAATCGCCACTATCACCTCTGAGCAGCCCAGCCCACCATCATCCAGCCTAGCAGCATATGAACAGTGTCACACTCCAAGTCCCTCACTCTCTTCTCTCCGTGGGCAGTGCCACACCCCAAGTCCAATATCCTCGCCCTCTTCTCTCCAAGCCCAACGTCATGTGTGTCACCCATCATGCCCCTCTCCAGCGCATGTCTCAGTTAAGGATGGTTCCCAACATGCTCAAAGCCAAGCCTCTGTACCAGTTGTGGCGCAAAATCTCCAACAGTCAGAAGAGAGACTTCTCACTCGTATGGTGGACATGTTTCAGGAGATGATGGAGAAAATGCAGCAACGCAACACTTCTCATCCAATTCAAGGTGGGAGGTTTCAGCGTGCCCCTCGTGAGCGACGTACCAGAGAAGCAGGCTGTAAAGTCTGTAATGACTCAAGTCACACTACCATTTCACACTGCATGTCTGAAAGACTTTGTTTTGCCTGCTTCACCCCTGGCCACACTAGACTGAACTGCCCTGCTAATAATTCTTCCCAATCCCAGTCTGAGGGAAACTAGCCGACCTGTATTCGGAGGGAGGCAGTACAGGTCACACCACATACTCCCATACTGATGACATGTCAGATGCTGAGACTGTTTACACATCTGTGAGAGACTCATGTAATGACGCTGACGTTGCTGTTTATCAGAATGTTCAGAGTTGGCAGCAGTAACAGTCTCTTCTACACAACTGTGGACATGGGTGGGACAGTGAGAATGGGCGGGATGTTGGACAGTGGCTCAATGGCCTGCAGCATCAGTGAGACAGCTGAAATGAAGCTGAGGGAGGCTGGAGTGATAACAGACCAAAAACTGATTGATGTGAATGTGGTCCTTGTTGGATGTGGCGGACTTCATGTTAAGCCAAAGTGTGCTTTTGATGTGGAGATGGAAGTGTATGGCTGTAAAATGTTAGTCCCCACACTTGTGGGGACTAACATTTCCTGTCCATGCTGTCTGGTCTGAATCCCTGGAAAGGTGAAGATGTTCCTGACAAGATCGGTACAGTAAGGTGTAACTCAGCTACCTGCCTCGAGCCTGGGCGTGAATATCTCATCTGGGGGAAACTGCCTAAAAACACAGCTGTTTCCCCAGGCAGCACAGTCATGACAGAGCCCACTTCATCCCGCTCAGCTCCCAGAGGTGTTCTGGTCGCAAAGATTGTAACTACATTGTGGGGAGACAAATGGGTCCCACTAAAGCTCATCAATACATCTAATAAGCCAGTGTTATTGAGGCGCAATGCAAAGCTGGCTGATGTCTACCCCGTCATGGCACTTGAGGACATGGATGTTGCTGAAAGCTCTGAGGTTCCCCTTGCTAGCTGCAGTCTACTGTGCTATTTGGATGATCTGTTGGTGTTTGCACCTGACGAGGAGACTGCCTTGCAGCGGCTGGAAATGGTGTTTGAACGGCTGCGCGGTCATAACTTAAAGCTGGCCCCTAAAAAGTGTTTCTTTCTCAGGAGGTCTGTCCGGTTTCTTGGCCACATAGTGGATGAGAATGGTGTTTCGACAGACCCCAGTAAGATTGAGAACATCACAAACATGTCACCCACCGATCTCATGGAGCCCGATGGTGTAACCCCATCTCAGAAGCGGATACGGTCCTTTTTGGGGATGATTAATTACTATCAGCACTTCGTGCCCAGGTATTCTGCCATTGCAAAGCCGCTCTTTGATCTGCTGAAGGGTGAAAAAAGGAAAGGCAAACTGCATGTGAATAAACTTTCATGCAGGAAGTTGGACGGCGGAGCAGGGACAGGCTTTTGAACACCTGAAATCCTCGCTGATTCACAGTGTTGTCCTGGCTCATCCAGATTTTACCCGTCCCTTCATGCTGTCAACTGATGCATCCCTGGATGGCATAGGTGCTGTTCTGTCTCAGGTTCAGGAGGGTGAAGCACGAGCCAGACCCATTGCTTTTGCCAGCAAGTCATTGTCTCAGTCCCAGAGGAACTACCCAGCTTACCGGTTAGAGTTTCTGGCCTTGAAATGGTCCGTCTGCGACAAGTTCAGTCACTGGTTGAAAGGCCACAAATTCACAGTCTGGACTGATAACAACCCGTTGACTCATATACTGACAAAGCCAAAACTAGACTGTTGTGAGCAGCGCTGGGTAGCCAAGTTGGCGAGTTACAACTTTGATATCAAGTATGTCCCTGGTCAACAAAACATTGTGGCTGATGCCCTGAGCCGTGTGCCATTTGTCAGAGAGAATGCTGGCCATAGACTGCTCGCTGAACCCTATGCAGGTCTCCTCACCGAGGTCAAGGGTGTGTCAAACTCCTCTGTCCAGAATGCCTTCCGGTCATCCAGTGGTCACAAGAAACCCTCTCCAGTGAGCATCGATGCTCAGTCCACATGCAGTCCACTACAAATGCACACTCAGTCTGTTGCGAGGGAGGATGTGTCTGCTGTACTACAGTCGCACACTGAGTGGGATGCTGGTCCGAGGGCCCGTGCTATTGAAGTGTTGCAGTACCTGCCTCAGTTGGTTCCACCTGGACAAGACACCTTACCTGCCTACACTGGAAAGGACCTCCGTGACAAGCAGTTGGAGGACGGAACTCTCTCTCGGGTTCTGTACTATGTTGAGAGACGTCGGAGGCCCTCCAGGAGAGAAAGGTTTAGGGAGTCTGTCTCTGTAACAAAATATTTGAAGCACTGGGATAAGCTAACTGTGTTCAACGGTGTGTTATACAGGACTTCAAGGGACCAGAAAACCAAGGCAAAGCGCTTCCAATATGCTGTCCCTGACTCACTCAAGACTGAGGTTCTGCGGGGAGTACACGATGGAGCAGGACATCAAGCTCAGTTCAGGAGCCTCAGCTTGACAAGACAGAGGTTTTTCTGGCCAAACCTTGACAGAGATGTGAGAGACTATGTTCGGCATTGTCAGCAAGACAATCGAGCCTGAGGGAAGGGCTCCCTTGGAGACCATAAAATCAACAAGGCCGTTAGAGCTGGTATGTATTGACTTTTGGTCAGCCGAAAACTCCAGAAACAAGTCTGTTGATGTCTTGGTGATAACGGACCATTTCACAAGAATGGCTCAGGCATTTCCATGTAAAGATCAGACAGCTAAGCAGGTGGCGAGGGTTCTCTGGGACCGGTATTTCTGTGTCTTTGGTTTTCCTGAAAGGATTCACAGTGACCAAGACGCTAACTTTGAGAGTCAGCTTATAAGTGAGCTCCTCAGAGTCTCGGGTGTCAGAAAATCACACACAACCCCTTACCATCCCATGGGAAACGGGAGTGTGGAGCGATTCAATCGGACCTTGGGTGCCATGATCCGTGCGTTGTCCCCTGAGGAGAAAGCTGATTGGCCACGATGCTTGCAGACACTGACCTTTATGTATGTGCAGCCCATGAGACAACAGGTTACCCCCCCTTTTACCTCATGTTTGGCAGAGTACCCCGTCTGTTGACATTCTCTTTCAGACTGTCCTGCATGACTCTGCTGTGGTAAACTATGACAAGTATGTGACATGTCTTGCCAATGACCTGAAGGAGGCGATGGTGATTGCTCAGGACCATGCTTCAAAAGACCAGAAGAGGCATGCTCTTGGCCAACAAGAAAGAAAGGGGTAAGAAGAAGCTTGCTGACAGGTGGGAATCAACCATCTACACTGTGGTGAACATTAACCCAGAGACGCACACATACCGGATCTGCAACACAATCACTGGACAGGAGAAGGTGATCCACAGAAACCTGCTCATGCTGGCCAATTTCCTCCCTGTGGAGGCCGTATGTGAAATGTCTGACCCTGCCTCTTCCGTGCCTGCTACAGAATCCTCAGTCCCAGGAACTGATGATGTTAGAGAGGATGGAGAGATCGTGTATGAGAGAGAGAATGAGACATCATGTGCAGCTAGTGTGAGCCTTGTTGCTGGAAGTGACGGGAACTCGCCTATAACTGCAGGAGAAGGAGAGAGCCCTTTAACTAATCCGGAGCTTGTGGACTCGGAGAGGAGAACCATAGAATGGATCACACAGCTATCTGCACCAAGCCTGTCTGGAGGAGAGGTCACTGACTTAGAGAGCACGACCTCTGACCCCCGGGACTGTTCAGTCTCACCTGAGAGCCACACAACGGATCAGTCTGTGACTTGTGACTCTGCCCCTGTGACTGTTGTTGACGTGCCAGTACGTGTGAGACAGCCAGGCCCTGCTCTCAATACCATGACACGAACAGACAATGCCTCAGACATTCTACACACTGCTGACCAGACCTCGACCTTGCACTGTGACCGTTCTAATGCACAGGTTAGGTCAAGATTTGGCCTTCTAGTGAAACCTGTGAACAGGCTAATACAAACCATGTCCAGGCAGGACGTTGTTCAAGACAAGTTCAGTGTTAAAGCTGTTTGCAAGTCTGTGTTCCATGCTTTTGCTGACTAAAATCTTATTCAGATAGCCTATGCCCCTTCTGGGTCTGTGAGTTTTTGTATTGCTGCAATGTTTTTCATGTCATGGGTCTACACTACACTTTGTGTTGGGGTTTTGTGGGGTGTACAAGGCACCCTGTTGACAGTTGCTGGATTGAGAGATAAGCGCTGCCCTCATACCACTTCATCCTTATGGGATACATTTTGTGTTGGTTTTCTCAGTGTTGACCCCTGGTAAATTGTGAATTGGTACTGTATTGTATAGTGTATACTGTGTAGTTGGCACTCATGTTCGATTAAATTCAGTGGGGGTGGGTGTAACGGAGTTAAAAATGCATTTTATTTTCAATTCATGTTTGTTAATTTTATTATTTAATCATTGTGAATTTTATCTTCATGAGTTATTTTTGTTTATACTTTATTTTATAATTTCTCCTGTGGAGATCACTTTTCATCGATTTGCCTTTTTATTGCCTTCTGGGTTTCCGTAGCTCATGTATTTCCATAGCTCCTCCCCTCTACCCCGGACAGTACTGCTGTGCCTTGCTGGGGGTAGGTTGCGTGAGTGAAGGCTGCTGTTGTAATTGTGTTGTTTTCTTTGCAAATGTAGTCGTTTAAGTTATTATCTTTGGTGTATATTATTTATCGATGTATACTTTTGTGTTGCCAGGCTGTTTTGTGTTGTTTTTGCCGTTAGTATAAGTTTTATAGATGTTTTTAGTGTTGTTATTTTGGCGCGAACAGCAGCCCGCCCTGTGTTAGCTAGTTTCCTTGTTAACTGTTTGTAATGTCGTTTTAATGTTTAGGAGCAGAAAAGAAACCCAGAAGACATTTGTTATGTTTATCTTCTTCAGGTATGTGCTTTATTGAGTAATGTAATTTTTGTAATGTAATGTTTAATCACTCCGTCCCCTACGGACCCCCATGGTACTGTCGCCACCAGGTGGCATTGTTTTAGTCCTCTGGTTTTGAGGAGATTTGTTATATATATATATATGAAGAATGTTTCCTCTGTAATGTAAAACAGAGTACTGCTGTGCCTTGCTGGGGGAGCAGGAAAGGTGAAAAGAAACCCAGAAGACATTTGTTACGTTTATCTTCTTCAGGTTGTACTAAATAAATTCTGGGAAACAGTCTATGGAGTGGTCCTATTGGTGATCCCCATCCACACACCCGTTACATGGACATGACAGTCAGTAATGCTGCTGTAGGTAGCTCCTCAGAGCTAGCTGCTGTTATTAACTAACCTGTGGACATGACAGTCAGTAATGCTGCTGTAGGTAGCTCCTCAGAGCTAGCTGCTGTTATTAACTAACCTGTGGACATGACGGTCAGTAATGCTGCTGTAGGTAGCTCCTCAGAGATTTAAGCTGCTGTTATTAACTAACCTGTGACAACATGCTGGTTTAGGTTGTAAGGATTGTCTGGTGGTGTATGTTGTTGAATTTATTGAAATATACAAAATTAACTTTATTTGTTATTGTTGGTCAGAGGATTAAGCCAAGGAAGATAATGTGTGGTGACGTCAGTGGTCACTTGTTCCCATAGTAGTGGTTAATGTATGGGCTGGTCTAATGTGAACAGTGAATGTGAGTGCAGAGTTGAGCTACAGTGTAAATACAGATTTTATTTGTATAGCCCAATATCACAACACAGTATCACAACAGATAAGATCCTAATGTGGCTAGATGATGCTGGGTTTCAGAGTAATGCATGCTATCATGCCATGGGCAGCACCATGGATACACCTGTGTTTCTGGTGACTCCTCCATATAGATCATAAATCCCTGAATATGTAAATGAGTCATTGAAATAGGCTGATAAGTTATTGAGGAGCTTGTTTTCTTATGTTAGATACCTGTGTGTATATATACCTGTTTTAAAATTATCTTCACAGAGCCATTATGAGCGAGAGAAGGACAAGGATACGGCCTATAGTTGATGCCAAGTCATACATTCTGGCTTCAAGGGACAAGCCAGGGTTTATGAAAAAATGTATCGATAGTAACAAAGGTAAGCAGACCTCAGGTGTGTTCAGGGGCTTCATGGTACACAAGTGCATTTCTCTCTAAATCTAGGTGTAATAACCTAAAGTGCTCTATATTTCTTTCAGTGGCATATTGTCTTTGCCACATCCTGTTTATATAAATGCTTATCTATGTAGTTGGAGAAGTAAAAGGCTGCATTGATCCACCGGACTGATCCATTGGCCTCATCGACTGCTGGACTCTTTATTAGATTGTTTGTTCGCTTACACTTGTTTATTTCAGTGAACTTTGTAAAGCACTGTGAGACAACTCTGTTGTGATATTGGGCTATACAAATAAATTGAATTGAATTGAAAAATTGGCATTTCCAAAAGGGCTATGAAAGCAGCTACGGCACACTGTATTACATTGTATTTTAGGCTCCAGCTTATGTCTGTTTTAAACGCAGTAGTCCTCAAATCTTTTAGTTATTGTGATCTCACATTAAGTTTACAAGTGGTGGGTCATGATGTATGCTGTAGGTAAATACAACTTCATCTTTCTTCTAATTATTATTTTAATTTTAATTTTTTAATTTTGTTTTTATTGAAGGATGAGACATTAACAGATCTTATTTGCCATACATTGTTAGAACAGAATTAGTATAGTCCAATAAAAAAAAAAAAAATCTTCTTTTACAAACTGTAGAAGTGTTATGTGTAAACAAAAATAACATTGAAACTCCCAGAGATGGAACATTGTAGCACTGCATCGGGTCTAAGGCTGGTCACATTTTGGATAAACATTTATGAATAGCATATTCTATGCAATGTCAGGCATATACTGTTTTGCATATTTTTCTCATTTTTTCCAGTGTAAGAAAAAAGTGTCCATTTTTAAGTTCATTGCAAAAGTAATCTTTTCCATTTTGTAAATGTCAGTCATTGGTTGGGTCTCTCTGTACCATCCATTTCTTTGTAATGGCCTTTTTCCCAGCTGCCAAAACTATATTCCAAAGGTATCCATCAATTGTTTTCATTGCTAGAGTTTTACAACCCAAAAACATCGTCTTAAAATTAAGTGGAATACCAATTTGAAACATACACTTTAAAGCATCTTTCTTCTAATTAAATGTACATTTAATTATGTATCTTCATAGGAAGAGGAGTGTTTGCTATCCAGTCCATCGACCCAGGTGATTTTGTCTTGGAGTACAGGGGGGATCTCATATCGCTGGAAAAATGCCGATCTAGATGCTACACAGAGACGCAGAGTACATTTCTGTTTGAATTTGAATGGGAGAAACGTCGCTGGTGGTAAGCATGTAAAGATAAGTGTTTTGATGATTAATTAATGCATAACAGTTTTCAATAGTTGAGTAACAGAAAGCAGAAACAATCAAACATGCTTGGTGGATCGCAACAGTTTGAGTTTGGTTTGTAACTTTAGCTATCACTGGTAAGTGACATTTTAGGCTACTGAAAAGAGCTTTAACTGGATCAGGCCTTTCTTTCATCACACCTCATTCAGTTACAGTGTATGCGCTGTTTTTTACATTGCTCTTAGAATATAACTGAAGCTTTATCAAATTTGATATTTAATTACGGCAAAGTTTAATCATTAGTTTTCTTGCACCTCTTAGTATTGATGGATCCAGAGAAGATGGATCGCTTGGAAGATTAGTGAACGACAACCACAAATCTCCAAACTGTGTCATGAAAAAAGTCATCGTAAATGACGGGCCTCATTTGTGCCTATTTGCTTTGAAGAATATTGAACCAGGAACTGAGATCGACTATAACTACAGTGATGCAAAATGGCCATGGTGTAAAAAGGTGAGTTGGTTAGATGAGGCTTACAGAAACATAAAAAAAAAAAAAATTAAAGTGTATAAGTCTAGTTTTGTATTTCTCTTTTCTTAAATGTTATTATATTTGTAGCTACTATTTCCATGCGATATTCCAGATCTGTATGATATGATAAATATGAGTTCTTCTTTACACATGATTACTATAAGTTCCTAATGCTGTCTTGTTTTTTATCTGTAAATCCAGGTGGCAAACCAGCAGGCTCTGGTGGCGACTGTACAGCCTGAGGTGTTCCCTGTGGATCTGACTTCACATGACCCTTCAAACAGTGATGATGCTAACACACAGGTAATGGGCAACATCTTTAAGGATCTAAACTCAACTCATTCCTTGTATAATTTTCCACTTCCTGAGCTGGTGCATGTTTAAGACGGGTATTTTGAAATGAATCCAATCCAATATCAAGATCATGCACATGCTTCTGTAGGGCGTATATGGCACAGCATGGTGAACAAGTAGTCCCGAAGGGAAGGACCTGCCACTCATATACACGGGGTTGGGTGTCTCTTTGGAGGTCACGCCAGAGAAAGCGCAACAGAGGCTGGGCTTCAGGCAGCAATCTCACCTGGTGAAACATTCCCTTGATGTCGCTACTGACAGCAATGGAGTGTTCTCTTAACCGCAGCAGAACACCCAGGAGAGATGCACCTAGGTTTGGGCCAGACAGGAGTAGCTCGTTGAGGTTCTCGTCCCTATAGGTGAAGGAACAATTGAACACAATACGGTTCTTCCCGTTGTGTGTCACCAAGTGGTGGGGAATGAACCAGGACTCCTTGGAGGTCTTTGCCTGCTCTTGACTAATTCCAGTGGCATAACCTGCCTCCTTAAGCTTCATGATCTCCGCTTGGTAAGCCTCTGCCTTCACCGGGTCTCTGCTGAGACGCTTCTCTGTGCCACGTAGGCTGGGGAGTACCGCTTCGGGCTGCGCTGTGAGCATTGGCATGTTACCCACACGCAACAATGCGGTGGTGTATCTGAGAACTCCCTCTACCTCCACTCTCGTGGTCTTTGCCTCTAGCAGGTTCATGGCCTCCTGGTCTCTCCGTGACTTAGTCACCAGCTTCTCATTTCTGTATGGTAGGGTATCCAGTTGCCAGAGCTTCTCTACCTGGTTGAGGAGTTCCACTGACGGACGCAGCCCTCTACCTCCACTCTCGTGGTCTTTGCCTCTAGCAGGTTCATGGCCTCCTGGTCTCTCCGTGACCTAGTCACCAGCTTCTCATTTCTGTATGGTAGGGTATCCAGTTGCCAGAGCTTCTCTACCTGGTTGAAGAGTTCAGCTGACGGAGAGGTGGTGGACAAGAACAGACACTGCTGTGGGCGGTTACACTGTTGGAGAGACTTGACTGGACCTTGCAGTGTCCAGCCAAGCCTGGTCTTCACTGCAGCTGGGGCCCCAGGTTGGCCGAGACGGACAGGTGCAATAGGCGTTACCAGGTGTGGACAGTCTGAACCTATCAAGAGGAGTGGTTGGACGTCTGTGAACGGCTGCAGGGGGAGCATCCTGAGGTGCTTATATCTGCACTGAAGTCCCTCCACTGGATAAGAGTGTTCAGCGAGACCTAGCTCACCTGCAGTGAAGGCCCTCTCAATGGTAAATGTCTTTGTCGGCTGACTAGCCGGGGAGACATTTAACGTCACCGATGAACCATGTAATGTCCTCAGATCCTGCCGAACTGTTCTTAGGGTGAGGCTCTCTGGCGTTCCCTGAAGCTGCAACCTCTGAGCGGCCGCCTGGAGGAGGATTGTCCTCTCTGAGCCATCGTCTAATATGGCGTACGTTTCCAAGGTGTGGTTGCTGTTGCGTAGTAGCACCTTACTGACCTTCAAGAGGACCTGATTGCAGCTGGCACGCCGATCCAGGTACCATCTGTCGGTGGCTTCAACTCAGCACCAGTGCCATGCCCTGTAGCATACTCATTCTTGCCAGGTCGGAGATTCACCTTATGCAGGGAGTCGAGGTGCTTTCCCTTGCATATCTTGCATAGGACTCAACCGACACTGGGCAGCCTGGTGGTGCTGTCCACAACGCCAGCAGCAATTATTGGACTTCACCCAGGTTGTCTTCTGCTCCTTGGTTAATTGCTTGAATTTCAAGCACTGGTCCAGGAAGTGTTGCGTATTGCTGCAGTAGGGGCAATAGGCCTTGGGCTTATCCTGGGCCTCTTGGTGAGCTGTGGGTTCAACTGTGCATACTTGTGGGGCTGTGTCATGGGCGGCGCCATGTAGCACATTCATGGTCTTCCTAGCAGCTCTCTTATCCCTGTCAAACTCCTTCTTAGACCCATTTCTTCCCCTTTGGCCATACTCAATCTTGTCGAGCCTGTCTCCGTCCTCCTGAATTTCCAGCTCATACTCCAGCCACTCTGCAAAGTCAGTGAAGGGATTCCTGCCTTCCAAGAGTAGAGGTGGCAGCGAAAGGTGGCGCGGAGATCCTGGGGAAGCTTCTTCATTAATCTGGCCACGTGAGACCCACACTTCAGCTCTATGCGTCTGTCTTCACCCAGTTGCTCCAACATCCCGACTAGAGCTCGGACTCTAAGAGCGAACTTCCTGAATGCCACGGTGTCACCTGCTCGGATAGTGGGCTCCTCCATGAGCTCTGCAATCCGCTGTAGTGACAGCTGGTGGGGCTGACCGTAGTGTTTGGTCAACGAAGCCATAGTGTTTGTGTAGGGAGTTACTGTATGAGTCTGCTATCAGGAGGGCCTCTTCGAACTTCAGGTGGTCACAGAGCACTTGGTACTCGAACTTCTCAGTCGCGTCAGCGGGAAGAATATTGTCAAGTGAGAGCCTCAGTCTGGCGAACTCTCTTGGGTCATCGCTTGTGAACTTGGGGATCGATGGAGTCGGGCCCCTGTATGTCTTCTCGCTGCTCTTAGGTAGTGACGCTGAGGGGGTTAGCCATTGTGGGGGTTGAGGGGCTACAACTGACCGTGGCACGCTATCATATAGATCAGCGTCTGACAGCATGGATGGGGCTGGTAACAGGTGTGCTTCCAGCTGGTGCAGGCATTCTCTGATGTTTTCCACCAAATCAGCGGGCTGCACTGGGGGTGTAGGCTGCACCCTTGGGGGTTCTTGAATGTCACTGGGGAAGTGTTCTGGTGGGGGAGGAAGCGGCCCGTCATCATCTCTGTCCTGTGCTGCAGGTGAGAGAGAATAGGGAGGGACCTTTCGTCAAACTCGATTTTGACAGGTACCACGCCCCCTTGAACTTTGTTTGACCCCCTTAGCCCCGCCCCCTCCAGTTGCAGAGTCCTTTAATCATCAGTGAGACGCCGGTCAGCATCTACCATGCGACGCCCGGTGTTACGGACGCTCCCAGGAGAAGAATGATCTTCGTGCGGCGGATACAAACAGAGCCCAAAGCCCTGCTGAAAAAGGAATGGCCTCTAAGTTCGTGGGGCCTGGAAGGATCCTGGGGCTACGAGTTCAAGTATGAAACGAGTGAGTTATACTTTTTTCGATGGGGTTCAGGAGAAACGGCATCATCCTTACCTGACATGGTGGCCTTATCCTGCAACGACTGGGCAGTGTTGTGTGAGGTGATGCCTGAACCGTTTCACCGGCCGACTTTAGCCGATGGAGAGTACGACCCTGCTGATGGTGCTGCAGCAGCAGCTGTTGAGGCTAAACAGCCGAGAGCGGAAATCAGCGACTCTCCGGAGAGTAAGTCTCTCCCCTGCGCCGTATGGGAATCTAAAAGCTCGGCCTCGGGGCGTGTGTACTTCAGAGCTAGCATCAAGGATAACGGGGGAGAAACTCCAGAAGACTTTGTTTTGGAATGTTTCAATTCAGAATGTGGTGTATTTCGTACGATGCTAACCATCCCGTATCTGATATGGTTGGATCGGATGAGGGTAGATGGAGTAGGCATCACGTCCCTGTTTCACAGCTGTAGGGAATGGGTGCGTGACACTTCAGTGAAAAAAGTACTATCTTTCTAAACCCCACCCCCTCCACGCCCTCTCAAGGATATAAGGAGGCCTGAGAGAGCGCAATCTCATCATCATCATACCGGACCCCGAGCGAGAAAGACATGGCTGAACTCAAGCGTAAATTTCGTTCGAGATGCCTCATCACCATATGGACCCCGCCTGACGGTCCGCATTCACCACCATCAGACCTGACAGACTCTGATACCGAGAGTGAGATTGGAACCCCTGAACCCAGCATGGACACGGCGACGGTCCCGCTCCTATCTACGCCTGTTAGTGACTCCTGTAACAAACTGGACACGGAGGAGGAGGGGGAGATGGAGGAGGAGATGGAAGAGGAGGAGGCAGCGGATATCCCGGCCTCACAAATCCCTGCTACTGCTCCTGCTACTGCTCCTGCTGCTGCTGCTCCTGCTGCTGCTGAGAGTGGTCAGGATGACGTTGACGGATGGCTGGTGAGCGGACTGATTGACCTTGTGAAATCAGCCCTACTCCATTTACTCAACGATGTTGTCAGTAAGCACCTGACTAAAGAGTGTTATGGTTGTCAGACTGATCATCCGAGTCAGAAAGAACATCCTTGCCTGGAACCGTTGGAGGACTGGTACTACAGGAGGCATTATGAACCTCTGATGAAGATGCTCTACACACCCCATCTGATTCCTGCCATTCAATGCCTGCTGCGCTTGCGCAACATTCAAGCGTCCGACTTCCGTGTAGAGTGTGTGGCGCAGACCCTTCTGCACGAGCTGAAATCGACCAGGAATCTAGCCAACCTTGTCCTTGACATGTACGGGGACATGCGTTCATTGCATGGACTGAAAGAGGTCTCAGAGTGCTGGACCGGGTGATTTCAGGCTGTATCTGTTTCATGCTTTGTCATACACTCCTTACCATTTTTATAATCCTGTATGCTGATGCTATATCCTTACCATTTTTATAATCATGTATGTTGATGCTATATCCTTGCCATTTTTATAATCATGTATGTTGATGCTATATCCTCGCCATTTTTATAATCATGTATGCTGATGCTATATCCTTACCTTGTATTCAAGTCTTGCTATCGTCATGTTTGTTTTTAAAAAAAATAAATAAATAAACCGTTGAATATAAAGACAATCCTCTCTTGGTTTTTTCAGTAAAGCTAGAGACTAGACTACATGTAGGATGGCTGAGAAGCGGGTGCTGAAAAGAGTGTATTACAACCCTGCGCATCCTGGGAGTTTTGGAGGAGTGGAACGACTCCATAGGGCTGTGCAGAATGAAATGGGAAAAAAAATCAAACTTGAAAATGTTAAGGAATTCTTGTCCGGGCAAGACACCTACACTTTACACAAACCAGCCAGAACGCATTTTGTCAGAAATAGAGTTTTTGTTCCTCGGCCTTTAAACCAATTCCAGGCCGACCTGTGTGATATGCAGGCCTTCGCGGAGCATAATGATGGTTTTAATTATTTATTGACCGTCATTGATGTATTCTCCAAAAAGGCCTACGTCCCTGTTTTGAAGAGAAAATCTGCTGCTGAGGTGGTGAGAGCTTTTGACTCCATTTTTCACGACAGTCAGACCCCCGACAAGCTACAAACGGACGCCGGTAAAGAATTCTTCAACAAGACTGTCGAGGCTCTGATGAAGAAACACAACATTATCCACTTCTCCACAGCCAGCAATCTTTAAAGCCTCAGTGATAGAAAGATTTAACCGCACGTTAAAAACTAGGATGTGGAGATATTTCACCGCCAACAATACCAGACGATACCTCGATGTGTTACAAGATTTAGTCCACAGCTACAATCATACTTTTCACAAAAGTATAAAAATGCCTCCTATGCAGGTCACCTCAGGAAATACTTCACAAGTATTTAAGAACCTGTACGGCACATTTACCTCTCGACACAGGACCGTCCCCCGGATGAAGTTTAAGAAGGGAGATGACGTCAGGATCTCCAAATTAAGAGGAGTGTTTGATAAAAAATATGAACAGATTTTTACGGATGAAGTGTTTACAGTGACCGCCGGCCTCCCCCGGACTCCTCCCGATTACAAACTGCAAGATTACGACGGTGAGCCTATTGAGGGATCCTTCTATGAGGCAGAGCTGCAAAAGGTCAAAATAGATAGGGGAAAGATGTACGCTGTGGAAAAAATACTGAAAAGGCGCACGGTGCGAGGAGTGAAACAGGCGTTGGTGCAATGGAAAAACTGGCCAGAAAAATTTAACAGCTGGGTCAAAGTCTCTGACTTGAAAAATATTTAAAAAAGCCTCAGTAGGGTCGGTCTCACTCAGTACACCATGGATGTCGACAGCAGCGAAGGGTTTTATGTGAGCCTGCCCTCCAACACTAGTAAAGACGTGTTTCCAGATAACACCAGCTCGAGTTTCACTGTAGATTTAGCCAAGGCTATTGAACTGAAGGGGAGTTGGACGGTGGGTCTGTGTGAAATCATTTACCCGCATACATGGTATACCCTGCCTACAGTAAACGCTTATTTCGAAATAATCAAAGTGGTGGATGAACCGCCGCGGGTGAGGATTCAGAGGTCTGACCAACCAAAAGAGCCCTTGGAAGGGGTACTGCCTTACAGTGTGGGAGATGACGCGCGGCTGATAGTGAGTCAGAGGTTTGGTCAAGGCGGGTTTTTGACAAACCAAAAGACCTCTTGGATCAGCTAGTGCCGTTCCTCAAAAAGTACGACCCGACAGCGCATGCGTATTACAATAACGTGACCAAATGCATTGATTTCAAAGGCAGTGGTCAATACAAAATACGCGTCTTTGCCCCCCTGGCCTATATGCTGGGATTGAAAATAGGAGAATGGTGGACTCTCTCTAACCGCAGAGCTCCCTCCCCCTGCGATCTGAGCATAGGGATTTATAACCTGTTTGTATACACGGATATCATTCAGTATCAGCAGGTGGGCGACAGTCACTCACCTCTGCTGGGTATAGTCAACGTGAAAGGGGATTTTGGAGACGTGGTCAACATTAGGTATAACACCGTTCATTACTTACCAGTATCTAAAGGATACATCAAAGGTATTCACATCGAGATCAAGTCGGATCGTGACAGGTGCATGAACTTTATGTACGGAAAGAGCATACTGAAGCTCCACTTTAAACCGGCTAAATCCTTGTAATGGCATTTCACGGAGAGGATCCAAGACGACTTGTGGCTTATTATGAAAATCAAGCGGGTGGCACTCTGCCCGGTTTCTATGGCGCTCCCGTCATGTATGGCAGGGGGATTGGATCGCTCTTTTCTAAGCTGTTTCGTTTCGTCACGCCTCTGGTGAAAAGAGGTTTTGCCATCGCTAAACCACATCTGAAATCAGCCGCCACAGGGATAGCCTCGGACGTTGTGAAAGAAACGATAGGTAGAATGACCGCTCCAGCCAGGCAGGAGGGGTCAGGAGGGATTATGGTCCTTTCCCGCAGACGGAGAAAGCGTCCTCCCGGGGACCAGATCCTTAATAAAGTCAGGGTTGCTCATAAAAGGAGGTCAGTTGCGGCTCACAGACCACAGGGGAAGAGATCGGCCGATATTTTCTAGTCCGTCAGAAATGGCTCATCACAAATCAGCAGAATGCACCCTGGCTGAGCTGGACCTATTCTCTGCCCTCATGATGCAACTTTCCGTAGAGGATAAGATGTATACTGAAATTCTGCCTCTATCAGCCATCACCGACGGAGGTCCCATTGAATTTTTTATTCCCGGAGATGGGGAAAAATATTTGGATTTGAACGACACTCTGCTCCATCTTCGTGTTAAAATCACCAGCGCCGACGGCCAACACCTGCCGGATGACGCCCCTGTCTCACTGATCAATTATCCACTAAATACAATTTTCAGTCAATGCGACGTCACCCTGGGTGATCGCTTGATTTCCCAATCTAGCGCCACTCATCCTTACCGGGCCATGATTGAAACTCTCCTCAACTATTCTGGAGACACTCTCAACAGTCAATTCAGCGCCGGGCTTTTTTACAAAGACACGGCTGGAGCTATGGACTCCATCGCGCTGGACGGCCCTAATCAAGGATTCAGAACCAGAGCCGCCCTCTGTGAAAACTCAAAGGAAGTGCACCTGCTGGGTCCTCTGCACGCGGACGTTCTTTTCTGTGAGAGACTCCTTTTAAACTCTGTGGATCTGAGAATCAAGCTGACCAGAGCCAGCGACGCCTTCTGTCTCATGGGAGCCGTTGACTCTACATTTCGTCTGGTCATTCTGGGGGCTTCCCTGTTTGTCAAAAAGACTAGCGTCTCACCGGCTGTACGTCTGGGGCACGCGGCGGCCCTGCAGAGAGCGAACGCTCTCTACCCCCTGTCACGCGTCACAGTTAAAACCTACTCCATCCCAGCAAATTCTAGGATCTGTAATCAGGAAAACCTCTTTCTGGGCTCCATGCCTAAATACGTGGTGCTGGGAATGGTGCATCACGAAGCCTTCACCGGAAGAAGAAACCTGTCACCCTTTAATTTCATTCACAATGATGTGGAATACCTCGCTCTTTGCAGAGACGGGAAGCAGGTTCCGGCTAAAGCCTTCCAGCCTAACTTTGAGCAGGGGATTTCAGTCAGAGAGTTTTACAACATGTTCACCGCCACAGGCAGACACCTGAAAGACCTCCCTCTGAGTATCAACCGTCAGGAATTTAACCAGGGGTACTCATTGTTTGTGTTCAACCTTGAACCGTGCGAGGACAGCGACGTCCTGTCCCCCGCCTCCAGCGGGAATCTAAGACTGGAAATGAGATTCAGACGGCCCCTTCGCCATACCACCACTCTTATAGTCTATGCTTGTTATTCCTCAATCCTCGAACTGAACTCCAAGAGGCAGGTGCTGGTGGATTACTACTGATTACAAATGAACAGTCATCAGCTGGAGAGTCTTTTGCATCATCTGTTGGGTGACTCTTTTTGTGGCGTGTGGGCCTGGGATCAACTTGGCTTTCTAACACGCTCCTTCAAAACACCGGCTTATTTTATTGTAAACACACATCCTGCTCATCTACCCGGTGAACACTGGCTAGCCTTGACTTTGGAGGAAGATACGGCCACCTTTTTTGATTCTTTTGGCTTCTCTCCGGACCACGGACCCTACCCTGCTGACATCACAGAGTTCCTACAACGCCGTTCCCCACGCATATTTTACCATGACCGACAATTGCAACACATCCTCTCATGGGCGTGCGGTCAGCACTGCGTCTATTATCTCTGTCATCGAGCAAGCGGGTTATCTTTGGAGCAAGTGCTATCTCTGTATCAGGACGATGAGACAGAAAATTATCTTCTCGTTACCCATTTTGTTAATAAATATCAACGCTGTATTAGAAACCGTAGTTCCAGTAACGCTCAAGGTGGAACCTGCTCTTTACAGATGTTTAAAGAATGTCACGGTGTAATAACAAAAACTCTGTAAGACTGAATTGTGATAAATAAAAACTTTATTGAAAACGTCAACAGAGTGGTTTGTTTAGAATAATTCATTCAACGGTTCAGCATCTTTTTAGACTGTCCCAGGGGGGCGGGAGACATGCCTAGAATAGTCCAGGTGGGTGACATGATACTGCGACGCAGGGGTCTTATTTTCACCGTAGGGACAGCTTCTCCCTCCTCTCCTTGCTCACTGGTGTAATTCATCCACCGATTTTGCTTCTTTTTAGTAACTTCCAAAGGTATAGTCCAAGTGGGTGACCTGAGGCCTCTATGCACGGGTCTTTGTTTCACCGCAGGGGTAGCTTCTCCCTCCTGTCCTTGCTCAATGTCAGCTGGCGGTGCTGGAGGGTTCATTTTTAGAAGGCGGTATTGCTCTCTGGCACGAGGATTACTCACACTGGTTAGAGGGATATTGAGCTCCGTCAGAGATTGTAAGAAATCATCCCATCCTCTAGGCGGCGGTGAATGGGGTTTTTTTTTGTAATGTGATGAAAGGTTTTTAAATCAATCAATCATATGAGATCCCTTCACCAACTGCCCTCGGTGAACAAATTCACCCCTAGAGGTCCACCCTCTTTCGGGCTTTTGTCATTTTTTGCAGGATGTACTCTGCGTTTTTACGTGCATGGGGCGGGAGGTTTTTTAATACCTCGCTCACTGTAACATCGTACTCCTCCGTCTCACGCGGGGCTTCGACCTCCTGCTTCTCCGGGATGCTTGAATCCTGATGCAAAGTCAGAGTCATCCGTCGGTTTTCATTTTGACCTTGCTTCATGAGCGACAGATATCTTTGCAGCAGAGCATCATACTTTTTAATTTTTTCATAAGAACTCAGTCCCGGTTGATGGGGTGAGATGAGAAACATTTTCTGCGACATTATTATTATCTTTTGATGATTCCTCCCAGAAGGTTTCCAAGAATAGGGACCGCTGCTGACAGGAGAGGGAGGATGAATCCTCCCGATTGTTTCATCAAAGTCTGACGCTTGCGTTTTACTGCTGTCTTTTTATCAGCCAGCAGTCTGATCATTTTGCTGTGCCTTTTTAACTTTTTGTATTGAGAAGGGGAGAGAGGAATGTTCCCCTTTAAAACATTTAAAGCAATCTCGCAGAGAGCCTGCAGAAAGTCTGGAGAACTGTGGGCCAGGATATCTCTGCGCTTGAGAGGCGTAGCCCGGTAAAGAGCCTGGATTAACGGAGCGTTCCTTCGTATCAGGGTCGACATGACGAATGGATTATCGGGATCTAGGCATGTAAACTGCAGGCCACTGGTGAGGTAATATACCCGTCCTCAGTCTGTAGCTTTCTGGGCAGGCAGGCGTGAGGTCGACGATTAAATACCCTCAGGGGTCCTTGACGGCGTCTTCAAAACTTTCCAGAAAAAAGTTTTTCTGGGAGGGGTAGATCTGATGAGCTAATATTTTCATCTGTAATTTATCCCGAGGATTTTTAAACAGCACCATGTAGTTACTGTTTAGACTTATGGTACGACTGTGTTTACCTTGCTGGAAGACATTTTGGGTTAACAGGAAGACGCTCATATTCCTGTGATGCCGATACTGTGTGAAGATTTTAACCACTTCGGGATGCTCGGAGGCTTGGAGAATCACATCGTCCAGGATGATGAAATGGGTTTTTTCAGGGGGAAACAAATCTGCATCGTCAAAAGAATCGGGCAGTCCTTCCACAAAATTGATTTTTTTATTCCACTTTTGCATCTCAGCATACATGGGTTGATAAGAAGAATAAATCCATACGATATTATCGGGTACATTGTCCATCACATGTTCAACATTTTCTAATAAATTTTTTACAAAATAGGTTTTTCCAGACCCACTGGGTCCTGCAATCATACATGAAAACGGCGTGGTGAATCTTGGATCAAACATAACTTCCTCTACATGTGCCATCTTCTTCCTCAATACCCAAAAGGCAGAGTCTTGCCGTCGCTAAAGAGGCGTCTTTTGTCATACACCACTCTGAACTTTTTCTGAAATGTGGCATTCTTCAGCCAGAAACCCTTTTTATCGCGTCTGATATTGAACTGAGGGCCTTCAATCACATCACCGCGAGAGCCCCCGAGATAGCCTTCAACCAACTCCTTGACACTGTCAAAATTGATGCTTTCACTACACTCGTGGGTTTGAGTGATCCCCTTGACACGCAGCACTATTTTCTTTTGATTTTTGGTGCGATATTTTAGGACCAGCGGCTGCAAATTCATCAATAGTGTCACCATCTAGTTCATCGGTCAAATCACCCAGATAATTACCCACTTCCAGTGGAGAGTCTCCCTCTTTTACTACATAAATCAAGCTGTCGGTATCTATGTAGAGAGCATTCTCTCCTACCTGCTCCAGATAACTGTACAACTTTAGGCGTGCATAAGCGGTGGTGAATGCAGCGATGAATATGTTATCTGTTTTACCCGGAGGTGATAGGCAGCGCTTGTTGTAACTCCACTGGACCATAGCAATCTCGTCACTCAGAAAGCCAAAGTATTTAACATCATACTGTCCCGAGAATAAATAGGGGAAAAATTTGTCGGGATCAGAGACCAGAGCGGTCTGAGTCTGATTACTCTTCTGTGCAAATTTACCCCAAAAGCTGTTGAGACATAGCTTAGCAACTTGTCTCTTGGCCGGATTTACCTCAATGCGGGCCAGGTCCAGTTGGATACCCTGATGCTTTTTGTAATCCTCAATGTACTTTTCTCTCCTGACTGACGGCTGCGGGAGGGAACCCTGAAGCCTCCTGCTTACCCTTCAGGAAAGTATGAATGTAACCCTGAAAAATGGTATCGCTACGTCTGTCAAAATGCCACACTTCTGTAATCTGAGCCACTCTGTAACCTAGCTCTAACGCCTTGTTGAATTCAGCAGTGACCCATACACCCGTCAGCGCTCTATCACCGTCTCCGTGTCTGCACGGACCATCCTGATGGTTGAGCTCAGCACAGGTGCGACAGAGGGTAAACACTAGCTTCCCACTCTGAGTCTTGTAAGGCAAAACTGGAAAATACAATTTGCGTGGTGGGTAAACTACTGCTCTGATGAGCCCAAAGTAGTTTTGGGGCGCCTCAAAATCAACGTGAATGATAGTAGGATGCCCTAACGGAAAGGACAGGCTGCAGTTGACGTACGGATACAAGCTGGTGACGTCTACATACCGCACAGACTCATTCACCGCTGCGGTGTGTCTTAGTCTCAGGGCAGAGGTCCTGCCTCCAAAAAGGGCTTCACGGGGTCTCAGAGGTTCAGGGAAGTGCGAGGTCTGCAAGAATAACTTTACTCCCTCGTCTGATTTTTTCATAGCCTCCCACTCATGTTCCCATATGACGACTGTGTTGATCCCGTACCTGGATCTTAACGTCTGCAATTTCTTTTGAGTGGTGAAATGCAACTCTTCATAACGAACGCCCAGGAGAGGATTGAATGCCCGGGGTTCAAAACAGGAGGGACAGCCATGAAAAAAGCACCCAAGGAACTCCCAAGCATGCTCCTCTGAGCCCAGTCTAGCGTAACCATCTACAAAGTAAGGTCCAATTTTTTTTTCACCACAGTTTTTAGCATGCTGAATAAAGATGCCTCTAGCGTGGGACACCTGCTCCAGCCACTGAATGCTCAAGTGGGAGAAGTTTTTGAATTCTATAATCGTCGGGTGATGGTACAGCTAGTGTCTGTGGAAGTAGAAAATTGGTACGGAATACTTTAATGCACGCAGATGCTATCGTGACGCAGCTGAAAGGATCCACCCCTGTGTCCCTGACATCCCTCAGCTAAATTGTCAACATCCTGACGACAGTACTTTAGAGATTCCTTCTCAAAATCAAAGATACCCCCGCTCGAACCTCGATACCACTCAAAGAACGCCTTCCTATCAGCAGTATTCATACGTCCCAACCCATAATCCTCCGCTGGGGGGTAGGCTCCTATGTAGCCGAGACGCTGTAGTGAACTGAAACCATGAGGAAAATATCCTTTGCTCTGATTAGGGAATCCTAATGCTTTCGGAAAATTACTCAATCGCATGGGCAGAAAAGACAGTGAGTCAATGTATCTCAAATCAAAGTCAGGATCCGTAAAGTTGAGGACTTTGCTACTGTCGTATCTTCTCTGATGATGATGATGTGCAGCTGATGAAAGGAAACTTCCGCTGACAACGAATAGGTTTATTGCAAAAAGGTCAGTTGTCTAACAGGCACCATGGAGGCCTGGGAAGACGTTCAGCCAATTGTAGGAACAGACAGCATAACCCCTAGCCAAATCTACTGCCTTTGTCCTCGTCTCCTCCTGAGCCCACTCTGTGGTCACATTATATACTCTTCTTGACCACCTAGCTCAGCATCTGGTGTCTTTGTTAAAATGCAAAGGAATGTAACATAAACATCTGCTTTTCTCTGTGTCCAGATAAGGAGGTAAAGGTCAGGTCACTCCTGCCTAGGTCATGCTTTCCCAGGTCTGATTCCTTTAGATAAACAGACACAGATCCCAAACTGACACAATCGTAAATAACACTCCTTTGATGCACCCACCAGATACCACACTACCCTGCATAATCACTGAAACTTGTACGCCCATCTTTACCAGAGTGTTCAGGATCAGGTAGCTGTCAAAACCCTTCGAATTATGCGCTATGAATGTACTGCCGTGAAACATTCGTCGTCTGAACCGTTTTACAAACTTTTCCATACAATCCAGACCATAAGACCACCAGACATCCCCCTTCAACGTCCTTGTACACACCAGGTATGCACAGTGCGTGCCATCCTGATGGAGCATCGTCTCAAAATCATAGAAAATAATTTTATCAGTGTGCTCTTTGGATGGCTGTAGACGTTGAATGTAACACACATGATTACCGAGATCATAATCAAAGGCTACCTGCTCCCAACAGATGCGGCATTTCTGACGATGGCATTTATGACTCTCATTCACCCCGTAAACCGGCCGCCGCGTGCCCCAGACGTACGGCCGGTGAGACGCTAGTCTTTTTGACAAACAGGGAAGCCCCCAGAATGACCAGACGAAATGTAGAGTCAACGGCTCCCATGAGACAGAAGGCGTCGCTGGCTCTGGTCAGCTTGATTCTCAGATCCACAGAGTTTAAAAGGAGTCTCTCACAGAAAAGAACGTCCGCATACAGAGGACCCAGCAGGTGCACTTCCTTTGAGTTTTCACAGAGGGCGGCTCTGGTTCTGAATCCTTGATTAGGGCCGTCCAGCGCGATGGAGTCCATAGCTCCAGCCGTGTCTTTGTAAAAAAGCCCAGCGCTGAATTGACTGTTGAGAGTGTCTCCAGAATAGTTGAGGAGAGTTTCAATCATGGCCCGGTAAGGATGAGTGGCGCTAGATTGGGAAATCAAGCGATCACCCAGGGTGACGTCGCATTGACTGAAAATTGTATTTAGTGGATAATTGATCAGTGAGACAGGGGCATCATCCGGCAGGTGTTGGCCGTCGGCGCTGGTGATTTTAACGCGAAGATGGAGCAGAGTGTCGTTCAGATCCAAATATTTTTCCCCATCTCCGGGAATAAAAAATTCAATGGGACCTCCGTCGGTGATGGCTGATAGAGGCAGAATTTCAGTATACATCTTATCCTCTACGGAAAGTTGCATCATGAGGGCAGAGAATAGGTCCAGCTCAGCCAGGGTGCATTCTGCTGATTTGTGATGAGCCATTTCTGACGGACTAGAAAATATCGGCCGATCTCTTCCCCTGTGGTCTGTGAGCCGCAACTGACCTCCTTTTATGAGCAACCCTGACTTTATTAAGGATCTGGTCCCCGGGAGGACGCTTTCTCCGTCTGCGGGAAAGGACCATAATCCCTTCTGACCCCTCCTGCCTGGCTGGAGCGGTCATTCTACCTATCGTTTCTTTCACAACATCCGAGGCTATGCCTGTGGCGGCTGATTTCAGATGTGGTTTAGCGATGGCAAAACCTCTTTTCACCAGAGGCGTGACGAAACGAAACAGCTTAGAAAAGAGCGATCCAATCCCCCTGCCATACATGACGGGAGCGCCATAGAAACCGGGCAGAGTGCCACCCGCTTGATTTTCATAATAAGCCACAAGTCGTCTTGGATCCTCTCCGTGAAATGCCATTACAAGGATTTAGCCGGTTTAAAGTGGAGCTTCAGTATGCTCTTTCCGTACATAAAGTTCATGCACCTGTCACGATCCGACTTGATCTCGATGTGAATACCTTTGATGTATCCTTTAGATACTGGTAAGTAATGAACGGTGTTATACCTAATGTTGACCACGTCTCCAAAATCCCCTTTCACGTTGACTATACCCAGCAGAGGTGAGTGACTGTTGCCCACCTGCTGATACTGAATGATATCCGTGTATACAAACAGGTTATAAATCCCTATGCTCAGATCGCAGGGGGAGGGAGCTCTGCGGTTAGAGAGAGTCCACCATTCTCCTATTTTCAATCCCAGCATATAGGCCAGGGGGGCAAAGACGCGTATTTTGTATTGACCACTGCCTTTGAAATCAATGCATTTGGTCACGTTATTGCATGCGCTGTCGGGTCGTACTTTTTGAGGAACGGCACTAGCTGATCCAAGAGGTCTTTTGGTTTGTCAAAAAACCCGCCTTGACCAAACCTCTGACTCACTATCAGCTGCGCGTCATCTCCCACACTGTAAGGCAGTACCCCTTCCAAGGGCTCTTTTGGTTGGTCAGACCTCTGAATCCTCACCGGCGGCGGTTCATCCACCACTTTGATTATTTCGAAATAAGCGTTTACTGTAGGCAGGGTATACCATGTATGCGGGTAAATGATTTCACACAGACCCACCGTCCAACTCCCCTTCAGTTCAATAGCCTTGGCTAAATCTACAGTGAAACTCGAGCTGGTGTTATCTGGAAACACGTCTTTACTTGCGTTGGAGGGCAGGCTCACATAAAACCCTTCGCTGCTGTCGACATCCATGGTGTACTGAGTGAGACCGACCCTACTGAGGCTTTTTTAAATATTTTTCAAGTCAGAGACTTTGACCCAGCTGTTAAATTTTTCTGGCCAGTTTTTCCATTGCACCAACGCCTTTTTCACTCCTCGCACCGTGCGCCTTTTCAGTATTTTTTCCACAGCGTACATCTTTCCCCTATCTATTTTGACCTTTTGCAGCTCTGCCTCATAGAAGGATCCCTCAATAGGCTCACCGTCGTAATCTTGCAGTTTGTAAACGGGAGGAGTCCGGGGGAGTAAACACTTCATCCGTAAAAATCTGTTCATATTTTTTATCAAACACTCCTCTTAATTTGGAGATCCTGACGTCATCTCCCTTCTTAAACTTCATCCGGGGGACAGTCCTGTGTCGAGAGGTAAATGTGCCGTACAGGTTCTTAAATACTTGTGAAGTATTTCCTGAGGTGACCTGCATAGGAGGCATTTTTATACTTTTGTGAAAAGTATGATTGTAGCTGTGGACTAAATCTTGTAACACATCGAGGTATCGTCTGGTATTGTTGGCGGTGAAATATCTCCACATCCTAGTTTTTAACGTGCGGTTAAATCTTTCTATCACTGAGGCTTTAAGATTGCTGGCTGTGGAGAAGTGGATAATGTTGTGTTTCTTCATCAGAGCCTCGAAAGTCTTGTTGAAGAATTCTTTACCGGCGTCCGTTTGTAGCTTGTCGGGGGTCTGACTGTCGTGAAAAATGGAGTCAAAAGCTCTCACCACCTCAGCAGCAGATTTTCTCTTCAAAACACGGACGTAGGCCTTTTTGGAGAATACATCAATGACGGTCAATAAATAATTAAAACCATCATTATGCTCCGCCAAGGCCTGCATATCACATAGGTCGGCCTGGAATTGGTTTAAAGGCCGAGGAACAAAAACTCTATTTCTGACAAAATGCGTTCTGGCTGGTTTGTGTAAAGTGTAGGTGTCTTGCCCGGACAAGAATTCCTTAACATTTTCAAGTTTGATTTTTTTTCCCATTTCATTCTGCACAGCCCTATGGAGTCGTTCCACTCCTCCAAAACTCCCAGGATGCGCAGGGTTGTAATACACTCTTTTCAGCACCCGCTTCTCAGCCATCCTACATGTAGTCTAGTCTCTAGCTTTACTGAAAAAACCAAGAGAGGATTGTCTTTATATTCAACGTTTTTTTTTTGTTTTTTTTTTAAAAACAAACATGACGATAGCAAGACTTGAACACAAGGTAAGGATATAGCATCAGCATACATGATTATAAAAATGGCGAGGATATAGCATCAACATACATGATTATAAAAATGGTAAGGATATAGCATCAGCATACAGGATTATAAAAATGGTAAGGAGTGTATGACAAAGCATGAAACAGATACAGCCTGAAATCACCCGGTCCAGCACTCTGAGACCTCTTTCAGTCCATGCAATGAACGCATGTCCCCGTACATGTCAAGGACAAGGTTGGCTAGATTCCTGGTCGATTTCAGCTCGTGCAGAAGGGTCTGCGCCACACACTCTACACGGAAGTCGGACGCTTGAATGTTGCGCAAGCGCAGCAGGCATTGAATGGCAGGAATCAGATGGGGTGTGTAGAGCATCTTCATCAGAGGTTCATAATGCCTCCTGTAGTACCAGTCCTCAAACGGTTCCAGGCAAGGATGTTCTTTCTGACTCGGATGATCAGTCTGACAGCCATAACACTCTTTAGTCAGGTGCTTACTGACGACATCGTTGAGTAAATGGAGTAGGGCTGATTTCACAAGGTCAATCAGTCCGCTCACCAGCCATCCGTCAACGTCATCCTGACCACTCTCAGCAGCAGCAGGAGCAGCAGCAGCAGGAGCAGCAGCAGCAGCAGCAGGAGCAGTAGCAGCGGGAGCATCAGGAGCAGGAGCAGTAGCAGGGATTTGTGAGGCGGGGATATCCGCTGCCTCCTCCTCTTCCATCTCCTCCTCCTCCTCCTCCCCCTCCTCCTCCGTGTCCAGTTTGTTACAGGAGTCACTAACAGGAGTAGATAGGAGCGGGACCGTCGCCGTGTCCATGCTGGGTTCAGGGGTTCCAATCTCACTCTCGGTATCAGAGTCTGTCAGGTCTGATGGTGGTGAATGCGGACCGTCAGGCGGGGTCCATATGGTGATGAGGCGCCTCGAACGAAATTTACGCTTGAGTTCAGCCATGTCTTTCTCGCTCGGGGTCCGGTATGATGATGATGAGATTGTGCTCTCTCAGGCCTCCTTATATCCTTGAGAGGGCGTGGAGGGGGTGGGGATTAGAAAGATAGTACTTTTTTCACTGAAGTGTCACGCACCCATTCCCTACAGCTGTGAAACAGGGACGTGATGCCTACTCCATCTACCCTCATCCGATCCAACCATATCAGATACGGGATGGTTAGCATCGTACGAAATACACCACATTCTGAATTGAAACATTCCAAAACAAAGTCTTCTGGAGTTTCTCCCCCGTTATCCTTGATGCTAGCTCTGAAGTACACACGCCCCGAGGCCGAGCTTTTAGATTCCCATACGGCGCAGGGGAGAGACTTACTCTCCGGAGAGTCGCTGATTTCCGCTCTCGGCTGTTTAGCCTCAACAGCTGCTGCTGCAGCACCATCAGCAGGGTCGTACTCTCCATCGGCTAAAGTCGGCCGGTGAAACGGTTCAGGCATCACCTCACACAACACTGCCCAGTCGTTGCAGGATAAGGCCGCCATGTCAGGTAGGGATGATGCCGTTTCTCCTGAACCCCATCGAAAAAAGTATAACTCATTCGTTTCATACTTGAACTCGTAGCCCCAGGATCCTTCCAGGCCCCACGAACTTAGAGGCCATTCCTTTTTCAGCAGGGCTTTGGGCTCTGTTTGTATCCGCCGCACGAAGATCATTCTTCTCCTGGGAGCGTCCGTAACACCGGACGTCGCATGGTAGATGCTGACCGGCGTCTCACTGATGATTCTAGGGACTAAAGGACTCTGCAACCCGGGACTCTGCAAGCCGGATGGCTCTACTTCACACCTCCCTGTTTCCTTCTCCATAGTTTCTACCGTCGCTCACCTCTACCACTGCCAGATACAGAGTTTTTAAAGGTCCTCCCACATGCAGCGTCATCATCTAACTCAAGTTTCCGGTTATAATTAAGTATATCTTTCATTCATCATTTCATTCCAATAACAGCCTATGATGCCGCATCACGTGTCTGTGTGTGTGTGTGTGTGTGGACAGGTGGCTGAGGAGGAAGGGGGGGGGTTGAGGGTGTGTGGAGGGGGCGGGGCTAAGGGGGTCAAACAAAGTTCAAGGGGGCGTGGTACCTGTCAAAATCGAGTTTGACGAAAGGTCCCTCCCTATTCTCTCTCAGGTGGGCGGTGCAGCTCCCTTTGTGGATGCGGCAATGCGGACTGCAAGGGTGGTGGCGGCATTAGCCAACCGTCCTGTTCTCCTGACCGTGAATTATGCGTCCTGTGAGGGTTTTCAGGTGGTGTATGAGGCATGGAAAGTGGTGGCCGTGGGGGTCTGGTGCCCTCACCTCTGGTGGGGAGGTGACTCTCTTGTAGATGGTGCAGCTGTGCAAACTGTAAACTGGGAAGTGCTGCACCACTCTTGTCCATCTGACGTTTCATGTCCCTCATCATCAGCTGCAGCCTCCTATTATCCTCCTGTAGTTGCTGCAGCACATCCATCAATGCAGGTGGGCCCTGATACGGCCATGGCGTGCTCACATACGCAGGTGCTGCGGCTCCGACATGACTTGGAGATCTCTCTATGAACTCAGCAGAACGTTGAGTATGCTGTAGTTGGCGCTGGGTGAGGGGTGTCATCTCGGCACGTCCCTCTCTCTCTCTGCTCCAATCAGTCTCCTCTCTCACAGTGGAGTCGTGTGCTGTGTGGTTTAAAGCCTGCGGTAGGACGTACCCTTCATAATCTTCCATCCATCCTGGTTGACACACTTGTCGGCGCGGACGTACAACTTCACTTGGGGGAACATAAGCCATTTTCACTTCGTAATTACCTTATCCGGCTCGAAGGACCATTTGTTACGGGGGCTCGAAGTATGCAAACTGGCTTCTCTGTATCGCAATCGCGAAGTGTGCGTCTGTTAGAACGCTCTTCCCCCAAGACTTAAATTAAAGGATGACACCGGAGACAGTTGGTCCCTTTTACTGCACTTTCATTTAGTATGAATAACATACACTGGCAGATGGGTGTGTGTGTGGTTCTGGAACAAACAATAATAACAATAACAGTTGTCAACAAACACAAATATACAGCAGCTCACAAATATACAGTAATCCAAAATAACCATCACAGTGTGTCAATATAATGTAAATAAGCTTGCCATAAATAATAATAATAATTATCATTAGCATACTAATGACCATCCAGAAGAAAACATAACTATGCATCCTGTGCATAAGTAAAATGTGTAATATATCACATATCAATGGTTAACGACGAAAGTAAACGGTCAGAGGCATAGGCATAAACGTAAATGACCGTTTATACCATTAGCTGCAACAACCATCACATGTAGCTAATGAAAACTTACACACTGCAGCAGTAGACACAACTCAGCAAACAAATGATAAAATATCCGTATATCGTAAGTAAACAGCACAACTTACGTGTCTATGGACGCACACACAAGCGGCGGATCAACAGATACAAGTGGCAACTCAAACTGGATCAGACAGCTACACTGTATCGAACTCCACACAACGCTGCACCGTCATCAGTCTTCTTCTTCTTCTTCACACATAAAGGAGCAGCTCTACCATGAGTCTCTACTTCACTCTGCTTAGTGTGCCACTGCTTGGTTCTAGTGCCCCTAGTGGCTGGGCCCCGAACTACCTGCCCTGTCAAGCAGCCTTCAGAACAAAGGTGTTCACATTTCTTTTCTGATGCAGCTTGTCAGTCAGGATTGCTCAGTGGGTGACGCGGTAGACATCTGATCAAGAGAAGAGTTAACCTCTCTCACACACATATATATGTTTCTGGTCTTTCCCACTTTTGGGGCCATCTTGTAGTCTCTCTGTAGGACAGAAAGCATTCTGGTAAACCTCAAATACTTGCCAGTAAAATGTTTAATGGCCATTGTTTTTTTCCCAGTAATTTGTTTTATCAGAATGTGAACAAAAATGTACAGCCAGAAATTGGCATAACCTTCTGCTTGCAGATGGATGGAATACCAGAGTTTTCTGATGCTCTGTATGATTCATTTGAGAGCATAGTGAAGGAAACTGATGATTATTCCATAACAGACCATTCCAGCATGCAATCAGACATTGAAGTTGTTCCAAAACTAAGGACAAAAAGCATTCTGGTATGCCTCACACTTACACCAATAACTAGTCGATAGGCCATTTTCCAAGTCTTTCTCTTGTGATTGATTTTTATGAGAATAAAATGAATAATCATACCTTGACATAACTTTTTACAGATGGATACCAGAGTACCAGAGTTTTCTGATGTTCTCTATGATTCCAGTGATGATCCAATGGAGGGCCCCTCCACTTCCAAGTTTGAAATGGCTTCACGAAGGCCGAGGAGAGGCTGTTCTCTACCTGTAAGCATCTTTTGTACTTCTTCATGTTATCACTTATCACCCCAAATTCTTCAACTCTCATTTCAAATTAGGTGTATTGGCAAAATGTACAGTCGGCTATGTTCAGTGAACAACTCAACTTAAACTCACAATTTAAACAGCTCAACACAACTTAGCCTATTTCACATGGGCATTAGCCTCCAGCTTTCTAATATTCTTCCCACCTTCTTCAAATCCCACCCGAGATTTTCTATGCCTTCTATGCTTTTTCATCAGTTGTGGTGTATGTCTTGGAGTCTTGCTGCAGATCTTTTGCAGTCACTCGAGGGTTTTTGTCCTCCTGCCTCCTCAGAAATGTGGTGGCAGCTATTGATAGCCTCCTCTTTCTGCCACGTCCAGGTAGTGTAGCCAGTGTTCCTTTAGCTTTGAACTGTGAACTATGCTTCCCATAGTATCTCTAGGAACATTAAGTGCCTTACTGTCTTTTGTATCCTTTTCCTTTTTTGCGCAAGCAATGATCTCCTCTCCTCCTATGTCTAACATGCAACCAGACGTCACTGTGAACACAAACCCCTAGTTAGTCCGGGTATTCAATGTGTTCTATCTCAAGCACACCTTATGCAATTAATTGAGTTCTCTTATGAGGGATGCAGTCATCATAAAAAGTGGCAGATTGTGTTGAATTTGGAGAAACCACCTGTAATATTTATTGTCTTGAGCTATTTCAATTGTTCTTGTCTGAGTTGTTCATTGAACGTTTCAAAATGTTCACAATAGACCTAATTTGCAATAGGGGTTGAATAATTTTAAGTGCAACTGTATAGACAATGCATGCACTGATGCAGGTGACATGCGCATTGATGCATGTCAGTTGATTGTGCTAGCAAGCCCGGTGTCCAGTATTAGGTGTATTTATTGTTTTCAATATTATTTCCCTCAAATATTTTAGTATATTTATGTCATTGTTGTGCCTTTTTATGCTGTACTACAATCATTTTGAATATGTTTGATCCCTTAAGTTTACTTGAACCAAATGCACTCAGAAATTCACTCAGCTTCCCTACAGTAATAATGTCGTTACCCTCATAAGTAGTAGTGTGTAATCAGTTATTTAGTTCGTCACACTTAATGTAATCATTTGGAAGTTGAGTGATTAGTCTTCCAAACAAAGCCATTTCAAGTCCAGTCAGAGCAGAAGCTTTGAAACAGGCCAAGACTCCACACAAAGGTGTCCTGATACCAGGGCTTGTGAGAACGAAGGGGAAACGGCGCAGGCATACGGGGGGCAGGAGGCGGGTGTTTCAGTGACACTTGAAAAAGAGGCATCTGTCTATGTCAATCCGGTTTCGAGGAAAGATGATGGCTCCAGAAAATACAACAAGAAACATGGTTGCTTTTACTGTGGAAAAATAGTTAAGAAAATGTCACGGCACTTGTTGCGTAAACACAGTGAAAAGGTTGATGTTGCAAAAGCGTTTAGTTGTCCAAAGAATTCAAAAGAAAGGAAGCTGCAGTTAGATTATATCCAAAATAAGGGGAACTTTCAACATAACACTGATGTTTTTGAGAGCATGAAAGGCAAACTCATTCCATGCAAGCAACCAAGGAAGAAAACTGACGGACAACAATTTCTGCATTGCTTGTACTGCTATGGGTTGTTCACAAAAAGAGTGATGTGGCGACATTTTCAGTCCTGCAAATTCAAACCCCTGGATATGACATCTAAACCAGGTAAAACAAGAGTCCAAGCATTGTGTGCTTTTGCTGAACCTGCTCCAACTGGATTTAGTGATGCATACTGGAAGTTCATAAATGATATGTAAGATTGCAATTGCTGTTAAAGAAGATCGCTGTATTCTAGACTATGGTTACAGACTCTTCAAGAAGAACGAGGGGACAATCAGCCAACACCAGTACATTCGGTAAAAACTAAGAGAGCTTGGCAGACTGCTACTGGCAGCAAAAAAAGTTGCACCTGTGAAGACTGTCAAAGAACTCATAAAACCTGACAAGTACAGTCATGTTGTCACTGCTGCGAGATCCCTTGCTGGATTCAGTGATGAAACTGGCAAATATCAACGTCCATCTTGCTCGCAAAGTGGGCCTCAGCTTGCATTCTTTGGCCATGTTAATTAAGTCTGAAGGAATGAAGAGAAAAGATAAAGAAACCGTCCAAGATGCTGAGGAATTCGCACAGCTATACCAAGAAAGTTGGAAATTTGACCAGTTGAAGTGGAATTCTCCTCAACTCCTACCATTCACGCAGGATGTTCAGAATTGCTTCATTCCTGTTTGTCTGAGAAACAGCAGCAACACTTCAATGCCCTGAAAGAAGAAGTTTCTCCCTCAAACTGGAAGAACCTTGCTAAAGTGACTCTGGCTCAAGTTATTCTCTTCAACCGCCGGAGAGAAGGAGAGGTATCCAGAATGCCGGTGTCTGCATACTTATCAAGAGACGCATCAAAAACGCGTGAAGATGTGAACTTGGCCCTTACAACACTCGAGCAGAAACTTTGCAGACATTTCATCCGAATAACAATAGTAGGAAAGAGAGGAAGTGTTGTGTCCACAGACAGTGTTGGATACGTCCTTTAGGTGAAAACACGACAGAGGCGAAGCTAACAGCAGGTGCTGCTTTATTAGCATGCGGCAGGAACAGAACACGACTGCCCGGGCCAGCTCCTAGCTGACACACCCTCACTCTGGGGCTGTCTTACACTGAGTGCTTCGGTTCTAAACGCCCCCTATAGACCTAAACACGCTACAACATAAGATACTGAGAACAGGGGAGGCATCACTGTACATCAATGCCTTTTCCACAGTATTCTTTACTGTGTGTTTCTTTTAAACACCACAGCTCCTCCCCTGTAGCTTAGACATAACATTTTTTGTTTTTACAATTTTCACCCTGCTAAAAAAAAACAAAGAACATCTTATGGATAACCACATTCTTACACAATTTGGTGCATGTCCATAATGTGAGATGTTAGGCCTCCTCGAACAGTCTGTTACAGGTCCAACCGTTTAGGTGGGCGCACATTTCTTTTAGGCCGCTCCATGCCTCCTGAAAGTGAAGGTTCATTCATAGCTCGATCAGGCTCCACTGAGCTCGGGTGATCCTCAGATGTCTGCTCACAGACATTAGTGTCCGGTGTATCAACACTAGGGTCAATGTGGTAATCCCAGTCTCCTTCAGTGTTAGTCACAGTCTGTTCAGGCAACACCTTCCTTCTCTTTGCATCCAGCATCTGATTTACATGTCTTTTCACACATGTTCCATTTACAGACACTAAATACGTTACAGGACCCAAAACCTCAGCTATCTCACCATCCAACCACTTCTCTCCTCCCCTATAGTTTCTTACCAGTACTGCCTGACCTACAGAGAAAGATCTGAGCGTCTTCTTACAGCCTGACAAGGTAGACAAACTCTCTGTTTGGGTAGATTGAGATACTTCCGGTTTAACCAGCGACAGCCTGGTACGGACCTGTCTGTTTAAAAACAGTGCTGCCGGTGTTTGCTTGGTAGCTGTATGTGGCATATTCCTGTAACTAAACAAGAAATTAGCAATACAGTGGCTGTCATGCCACCAACTGCTCTGTTCTTGGCCAAAGACCTTTTGAAGTTTTGGACCAATCTTTCAGCCAATCCGTTTGAAGCAGGATGATAACTTGGAGTTTTAATGTGTTTAACAGCATTCATCTTAAGAAATGTCTCAAATTCACCGGAAGTAAATTGAGGTCCATTGTCTGTCACCACCTCTTGAGGCAACCCATATGCTGCAAACAGATTTCTCAGAACTTCAATAGTTTTGCTGGCTGTAGTGGTGTGCATATGCATCCATGACTACAAGAAACATTTGTTGCTTGTTTTCTGCAAAATCAAGGTGTATCCTCTCCCATGGACTTGAAGCGGATTTCCACGCATGCACAGGTGCTTTGGCAGGCAGACTACGCTGCTGTTTACAAATGTCACACATATTTACCTCACTTTCAATGTCCTCATCAAGTGTAGGCCACCAAAATAAGCTTCTGGCGAGAGATTTCATCTTAACCATCCCCCAATGACTGTCATGTAGCTCTGATAATAACCTGTTTTGTAGCTTTTCTGGAATGACCACCCGGAAACCCCAGTGCACACAACCATCTTCGACTGTGAGGTCAAACTTTCGTTTCACATATGGTTGCAACGCCCCATCTGGAACATATTTTGGCCATCCCGACAAAACATAGTACTTCACTTTAGCTAGTACAGGGTCTAACCCAGTTTCTTGCGCAACATCTTTTGCCATTAAGGGCAGACTGTCTAAGTAAGACACTCTGAACACTGGGTTTGGTTTTGGAAACCTGTCATCTGATATTGGTAATCTCGATAATGCATCGGCATTCCCATGCTGCCCAGATGGTTTGTACTGGATCTCATAGGTGTAAGCAGCTAAAATCAGAGACCACCTCTGCATCCTAGCTGCAGCTAAAGGAGGTACCCCTGTTTTTGGACCTAATATCTTCAGGAGTGGTTTGTGGTCCGTTATCAGTGTAAACTTACGACCAAACAAATACTCATGAAATTTAACCACACCAAAAACAAGGCCTAACGCTTCTTTTTCAATCTGAGCGTAGTTTTTCTCAGCTTTGGTAAGCATCCGTGAAGCAAAAGCTACCGGTTTTTCACTTCCATCTGGCATCTTGTGTGAGATCACTGCACCTACTCCTACTGGTGAGGCATCACAAGCTAGCATGAGTGGCAGGTCCGGATTGTAATGTACCAGGACTTGATTAGAAAGTAGCTGTTTCTTAGCCTCTTCAAATGCCTTCTGGCATGAGACTGACCACTCCCATTTGGCATCTTTCTGCAGTAACCCGGTCATAGGTGCTATCAGGGTAGAAAGATGTGGAATGAACTTTCCATAATAGCTCAACAGCGAGAGGAAAGACTTAAGTTCAGTTGTATTAGTGGGAATTGCTGCCTTTGCAATAGCATCACACTTATTCTGCATTGGGTGAATTCCATCTGCATCAATGACATGTCCCAAATATGTCACACTATGTTGGAAAAAGGCACATTTTTCTCGGTTAACCCTGAGATTGTGGCGTTTCAATCTTTCCAACACTTTTTCCAAGTGTCTCATGTGTGTTTCCCTGTCTTGTCCTGTGATTAGTATGTCATCTAAATAGCAGATGACACCATCCATGCCCTGCAGAACTTGATCCATCAACTTCTGAAATATGGCAGGTGCACAGGCCACACCATAAGGAAGTCTGTTCACTTGGTATAGCCCTTTATGGGTGTTTAGGGTCAAGTACTGTTTAGAACTCTCATCTAACTCGACTTGTTGATAAGCTTGTGACAAATCCAGTTTAGTGAATTTCTCACCTCCTGCTAGTTTTGTGAACAAATCCTGTGGTTTTGGTATGGGGTACTGATCTACCTCAAGCCATGGATTTATAGAGACTTTATAGTCCCCACAGATCCTTACTGTCTGATCCATCTTAGGGATGTTTACAGTTGGTGCAGCCCATTCACTGTAATTAACAGGTGTGATAACGCCATCAGACTCCAATTTCTTTAACTGTGCTTCAACTGCGTCCCTGAGTGCATAAGGCACAGAACGTGGTTTACAGAACTTTGGAATAGCTCCTTCCACTACATGGAGTTTAGCTTTGATCCCTATCACCTTCCCTAGACTGGGTTGAAACACCTCTGGGTATCTGTCACATAAAGTCTCCCAACTCTCAGGTGCTACTCTGTGTACAAAAGACCAATCCAGGTTTAGCTTTCGGATCCAGTCTCTTCCCAATAAAGCTGGACCATTACCTTTGACCACTAGTAGGTTAAGCCTGTGAGTGTTTCCATTACACTTTACTTGCACAGTGATGTTCCCTTTCAGCTGAAGTAACTGTGCACTGTAAGTTCTTAATACACAATTGGTAGGCATGAGTTTAACCTTCCTAAACCTGCGTTTGTAAAGTCTTTCTGATATGACAGACACGGCTGCTCCTGTGTCTACTTCCATTTTCAACCGTTTTTCATTTACCCTTACATACACATAATAGGGTTTTTCAATGTCTGCATCATTTCTAGAAACAGAGTCCTCACCTTCTGTCTCTACAGAAAACAGTTCAACATCTCTAACATTACCCGCCCGGTACTCTGTGGCAAAGCCCGGTGCTAGTTCAGATGTTGATGTCCCGACTTCAGGTTGTTCCCGCTCGCCCGACGAGGCAATAGGCTCCATCTGCTGTGAAGCGACGTCCTCAGGCAGCCCGTCCGGAGGGCTGGTCTCTCCCGCCGTTTGTTTGCGGACTTTCTCCCGGTTGCTTTTATCCGCTTGATTTGTGGCATCCAGACGCCTGGTCCATTTGGTTGGAGTCTCCTTTCCTCCCTCTGGTCGTGATCTGCAAGCCTTGGCGATGTGTCCCTTCTTCTTACACGCTGGGCACTCGACCTCCTTAAAACGACACTGATCTGGCACGTGTCCTCTGCCGTTGCATCTGTAACAGGGCTTCCCTTTATCACATCTTTTTGCCGCTGGCGTCTTGGCAATGGCGTTAGCTTTGAACGACTTCTGTGACCACTGCTGTGCATTTTGTTTGGTCACTTCATGGCCCAGACCCATCTCATAAGCCCCTGCCAACGTCAGGTCTTTCACATGGGCGGCATTTAGCATGCGGTCGCGAAGCTCTGAGCTCCTGACACCGCACACAAATCTGTCTCTGAGAGCATCATCCAGAAATGCCTCAAATTTGCAAGTAGCTGCTAACTTTCTTAAACTTGCCATATATTCACTAATGGACTCTTCTTCTCGCTGATTCCGGGAATTAAACTTGTATCTTTCAGCGATGAAGTTGGTCTTTGGCACAAAGTGTGTGCGCATCAAGCCAATTAACTCTGTCAACTTTTTCTCCGACGGTTTTAACGGAGCACACAAGTCCATTAGCAGAGTGTGGTTCTTCCTGCCCACCACAGTCAGAAACACTGCTTTGGCCTTATTATCGCCAAACGTCAGTCCATTTGCCACAAAGAACTGCTCTAACCTTTCCAAGTAGGCTTTGAAACTTTCCTCGTTTTCATCGAAGCAAAGGTCTTCACTTTTCCCGAATGCTGCCGCCATCTTCCTCTCGTCTCGACGGAGTTTTCACTCTTTCACCTTAAGGCAATCCCATCCTCGTCGCCAAAATACTGTTGTGTCCACAGACAGTGTTGGATACGTCCTTTAGGTGAAAACACGACAGAGGCGAAGCTAACAGCAGGTGCTGCTTTATTAGCATGCGGCAGGAACAGAACACGACTGCCCGGGCCAGCTCCTAGCTGACACACCCTCACTCTGGGGCTGTCTTACACTGAGTGCTTCGGTTCTAAACGCCCCCTATAGACCTAAACACGCTACAACATAAGATACTGAGAACAGGGGAGGCATCACTGTACATTAATGCCTTTTCCACAGTATTCTTTACTGTGTGTTTCTTTTAAACACCACAGGAAGGAAAGTTCCTGTTCTTCTCACCCCGCTCATGAAAGACTCCCTTGATATTCTGGTTGAGAAGCGAGAAGAATGTGGAGTGTTGACTGGAAAATTCAATTCAATTCAATCCAATTTTATTTGTATAGCCCAATATCACAACAGAGTGTCTCATAGTGCTTTACAAAGTTCACTGAAATAAACAAGTGTAAGCGAACAAACAATCTAATAAAGAGTCCAGCAGTCGATGAGGCCAGTGGATCAGTCCGATGGATCAGTCCGAGGCATCACCTGCCCTTTATGACCCTCCTTCGGGAAGGAAAAACTCAAAAAACCCAGTGGGAAAAGAGAAACCTCCGGGAGCACCACAGTGAAGGAGAGATCCAGCTCCCAAGGACGGACAGGCTGTAGCCTTGGACAGACGCACATCCATTGGCTGGTGGAGAACCACATCAGCAGGGCCAGGACCAGGATCCATAGGAACCAGGGAACCACATCAGCAGAACCAGGATCCACAGGAACCAGAGAACCACATCAGCGGGACCAGGGACCAGGACCCACAGGAACCAGAGAACCACATCAGCAGGGCCAGGGCCAGGACCAGGATCCACAGGAACCTGAGAGATGAGAAAGCACAGAAACGCTCCGGGGAAGATAGCAAGTTAGAGGCAGACAAAATGGATTCTTGTTTGCTTTGCCACATTCTGTCCATTCCCTCAGGGGTTCTGACTGCATAAGGCAGCTTGTGCATCAATGTGGTGATGTTAAAAATCCCAAACCCTAACCTTGACGAAACTCAGGAAACACATTGCCACCCTCTCCACTGTACTGAATCTCAAGTCTACAGAACTTGACCAGTTGGCAGACTTCCTTGAGCATAACATCGATGTCCACAGAAAGCACTACCGCCTTCCAGAGGGCACTCTCCAGCTTGCAAAAATCAGCAAAGTGCTCCTGGCATTGGAACGTGGACAGCTAGGAAAGGGAAGAGTCTGGATGAAATTCACATTGATCCAAATTGTATTAAATCTTGCTACTTGTTAATGTATAAAAAAAGTAAAACTGTCTGTCTATAAATCCAAGTATTTGACCTTAAAGAAGCAGTTGGTAACATTAAGAGGACACTGCAGGTTCCGAGCCAGCCATGGTGCTCTGGGTAGATGACCTGTCTCATGTACTACTGTCAGGATGCAATTTCAGCAGACAAAACAAAAAGCTATTTTTATAAAAGTTACCAACTGCTGCTTTTATGAGCATACTGATGAAGACGGTGAATTTGTAATGATTATAGACTGACTATAGCTTTACAATTTTAGTTCAACTCGCATTATTTGTCCTGCTGTTCAGTACTTTGTATACTCTTGATTATTAGAGGTTGTCAGAATGAATTGGAAAGATGAAACTGTTGTGATCATTTACCATTTTAGAGACTGTTGACGTGGAAGGGTGTTCACAAGAGGACGTGGAAGGGTGTTCACAAGAGGACATGGAAGGTATGTGTGCATGATTGTTGTGTAGTTGTTCGTCTCTTCATTTTTCAAGTCTGTATAATAGCCTTCTATATTTGTATAAACTTGCTCTATTTTCAGATGCCAGTATGCCAGAAGCACTGGCCAGGAGATGACATAAGTGTGGCGTCCCTGCAAGGGTGTACCTCTACAGTGGATGTCCTGAGGAAGACAGCAAAAAAGAGAGGTGAGCTCATCAAATCAGTGTAGTTCAAATTACTTTATTTTTAGTGATGAGCTTCATCTGTGCAGTATACAGACAAGACAAATATGAAAACCACAAACTGAAGGAAACTAAATACACAATACTACTAAGAATAACATGCACACCGTTACTCGGGCGGCTGTGGCGGTAGAGTGGGTTCTCCCTCAATCAGAAGGTCGGGGGTTCGATCCCCAGCTCCTATGGGTCAACATGTCGAAGTGTCCTTGGGCAAGACACTGAACCCCAACTTGCTCCTGAAGCATGGCTTCAGTGTGTGAATGAGTATGAAAGAATAGTCTCCTCCTAATTAGATCCCTCCTGTATGAATGATGTGTGGATGGGTGAATGAGGATGTCATGTAAAGCGCTTTGAGTAGTTGACTAGAAAGGCGCTATACAAATACAGACCATTTACCATTTACCATTTACTCTAGTCCTTGGGGCAGTAATGGAGCATAGTCTAATAGTCAGTTGTTTGGCCTGCTGCAGCAGCGGATGAAGGCCTGGACAGATGAGCAGGAAACCTCTCTCACTCCAGATCAGGAAATAGAGGGGGGACTGGAACCCGTAGGTGCATTGGAATTGGGAGACTCCCATCGCAGAGCTGGTCAGGCTGTTGTGGGCGTACTCTACCCATATAGGATGTTGGAACCAGGATGAGGGATGCCGAGATGCCATTCATCATAGGGCAGTGTCAATCTCCTGGTTCATTCTCTATGCCTGTCCATGGGATTGGGGATGGAGTCCAGAAGACAGACTGGCTGTAGCCCCCACCAGATTGCATTGCAATACATTAAAAACTGCATCATCCACACACCACTGCTTGCAAGCGAATTGCTGTAGGTCTATGTGCCTACCGACCTCCCTCTGTAGCTGGAGTAGAATAAGCCTCTAAGAGCTCTTCATCACCTTAGATGTTAAGCCTACAATTTGCCCTGGAGGCCGGCTAGTGTCTGAAGACCTTTCTAGGCAGTGCCTAGACTGGAAAGTGCCATTCCATTGTTGTTTAATCCAGTTTGGGCTGTTTTTATTTCATTACTTTGCCTTTCTTGAATGAGCTTAGTCTCAGTCCTATTGCCTTAGGTACAGGCTGTTTGGTCAGGAAAGCCTCAAGACGTTGATGTTGGTCTGTAGTGAAAACTGTGAGTCTCCGCTGTTGCCGTGACGACATGGCAAATTTCGATAATACATTTTCCTTCGCCATCAGAATTAAAAGTGCTGTAACTCCACTGTACAAGCTCTTATCTTCACCAAATTTATACAGTTTGATGACTGTCCGGCTCTGAAGACATGTACATGCCAATTTTGAACCATAGTCATAGCGCCACCTAGTGGCGAGAGGAAGTGCATGTTTTATCGTCTCTCTCTCAGCAGGTTGATCACAGCCATATCAAATTTGATCCAAACATTCCCAAGACATGGATGATGCAAAGTTATGAAGCTCTTGACGTTTTGTCAGACGCTGTCACCATGGCAACGCTGTTCGCCATGGAACAGGAAATTGCTGTAACTTCAGTGTACATTATCCAATCTGTTTCAAACTTGTCACGCTGAATAAGAGTCCCGGCCTGAAGACACCTAGATGCCAATTAGTGACCACAGTCATTGCGCCACCTGGTGGCAACAGGAAGTAACACGTCTATGGCAATGATCATTTGATTCGCACATTTTCAGTGTAGTCAACACTTCACCACAATTCTGAGCCGCGTGGAAGGGTCGGAGCCGCCGCACACCACGACGTGCACGAAGGTGCGAGGGCCCTCCAACGCTGCTTGCAGCTTTAATTCGAATTCGAAAACTCAGGAAAATTTGCACACGCATCAGTCGTCGTGAAAAATTACGGATTTTAAAGGTTTCGCAAATGGCCGTGGCAAAATGGCTCCATAGCGCCCCCTGCTGCCCAGTCCCAGTGTGGAACACAGGCACACACACACTAACCAAAGCTCACTTCAGCTAATGTTATTTGTTCATTTAACGTTGTTAAGTCTTCAGTATTCATTGTTTTGTTTTCCTTGTGTTGTCCTTGTGTTTTGTTCAGACCCAGACCAGCCTAAAATGGCAGATACATTTCATTTTGAAGAGGAAAATGCTGTTATTTGCTATAACTTTTATTATAGCTTTATTTTATTTAAAATGGACAGATAGTTCTCACAATTTTATACCAACCACATCATGCGATGCAGTGAGAGTTTGAGTTTTCTTTCTTCCTTTTTGTTCTATAAAGTTGTTTTTATACACATTTGAAATGCAAAATTAACTGCTATTACAAATACATGGTCACTGGGGACAGAACATGTTGTAAGGAGTTTTGTGTAAAATATTACTGATGGAAGAATGAACCATGTTAAATGGGATTTAGGGGCTCATTGATCTGGAAAAGTCTCCATTATTTGAGAAGTGTTGAGCATTATTTTGGTACCATGTTCTGCTCTTTCTACCTAATGATCTTTCATTAAGAGGCCAACCACAGTAGTGACTTAGCTAACCCAAAGATGTGAAGGGGAAAGAGATGAATTGGAGGATGCAAATTCAAATGCAAATCCCTGGTGTTGTCCTGCAGTTTCTTTGATAATCAAAGACAAATCATGGAAACCATTAATCTCTTCAAATACTAACTTGGTTCCTGCTAAGATACAAAAAACAGAAATATGCTTGTGTATGTGATAGTGGATCTCACAAGTACCGACTGCTTGAAACAAAGTCCCACACGTGACTAAAAAACTTTTGAAGAGACAAAAGTTTCAAAATCTGTTAAACTGAAGTGATATTCGTGCTTGGGATTTTTTTTTCATCATTCCTGATTTTTTACAGAGGTGTAGTCCCACTGGAAAGGGTGGACCCTACAATTGGCCAAGAAAAGTTCGGGCCCAACAACAGGGAAAAACGTGTGTGTGTGTGTGTGTGTGTGTGTGTGAGAGTGTGTGAGAGTGTGTGTGAGAGTGTGTGAGTGGACCATAAACATGGGGGAGCCCAAATGGTAATGGACAGACCCCCTGGGGTGTGGGGCAGAGGTAGACAAAGGAAAGCTAAGTGCTAAGCTGTTAGCTTAGCTTTGTCTCTTAGTCGAGGCCTATTGTAAACTGTGCGTGTGTAGATCAAGGTGCCAGGTTAGAGGAGAGGATGGTTAGTCTGTAGACCCTGTGTCTGTGTGAGCAAACTAACATCAACTAAACTTTATGGCTGCACAGTAAATTACAACACATTACAATAACATATCATAATATGTTATTGTAATAATATCATGAACATTAAAGCAAATCAAATACATTAACAGGGTTAAACCATGCATGCAGTAATGCTATGTTAATTATGCCCAGTTAGTTTATTACCAGTCCTTAAAAGGGGAGAAGTAGTGTCCTTCAGTATGCTGCTTTCTTAGCCTGTTGGTCGGCCAGGCTGGAGGAAAGGTGTGGTTCTTGTCCATTGCTGTGTGGTTGCAGGCTGGAAGAATCTGGTCGCTCCTTTGTTCTTGGCTAGTTAGCAGCTTGGTGCTAACTTGCTGGTGTGCTCCTGTTGCTCTGGTTATCAGCTGGCAGACTCTGGGTCATACCTGGTGGCGCTGATCTGCTTAGTTCAGGCAGGACTTCGTGTCGCTGCCATGAAGAAGGTGGTCTGCTCTGGTACAGGCCACACTGGGGCAGAGAGGTCAGAAAGAAAGCATCTCTCCTCTTCCGGAGAGCGGTCAGAGAAAGAGCTGGTCTCTCCTCTTCAGGAGAGATGTCAGAAAAAGAGCTGGTCTCTCCTCCTCAGGAGAGACATCGGAAAGCGTAAGTTCAGTGGAGGTAACTTGGTTTTGTTGGCCTGAGGTCGTAAAATCATGTGTTCCACTCTGGCCAATGGTGGAAGTGAAGCTGGGTCCAGGGGTGATTTCATACCTATCTGTGAAACTTGGGAACACTGTGAAACGGAGTTCAGGGAGGGAGCCCTTTGTTCCACAGACAAAGAAACATGTGGTCTTCACCATTTTGTGAGGCCCAACAAGGTTTTGGCTGTGCAGTCATTTTTGAAAAACGGTCCACCACCGCACCACCACAGATCACACAGGCAGACACAGACTCTGAAATGTCACTGGCCAAGGTTGGCCACCAGAAACGCTGCCTCACCACGAAGGCAGTGCGCTTGACTCCTGGGTGGCATGTGAGCAGCGACGTATGAGCCCAGTGTATAACCTGCGGACATAACAGTGAGGAGCGCTAGTGAGTGGAACTCAGTACCTGCTTACAACATACAAGGTCTTCACAAAAATTTGAAAATGGGGCTTATCAACACCTACAGCTGCCAACACTAAAAGACAAGCCTGTTGTGATGTTTTGATGTTGTGATCAAATGTTATGTTGTGATGTCTTATTCTCTCTTAATTGTATAGTAAGTGTTTGAATATGTATCTTGTATTATATTGTATAGGTATTGTGTGCTCTGTGCTTTCTTAACAGTTTGTTATGTATATGTTATTTGTTACATTAGTGCCCTATCAAGTGTCTAACCATGTTTTTCTCTTGTAGATGTATTTTACTGCTTTTTTACATCATGGCCAGGGGACTACAGATGAAAACTAGCCTTCTGGCTTTTTTAACCATGTGTAATCATGTGTTTTATGAAATTGTATTGTCCCCTTTCAAATAAACTAAACTGAAACTGTACTGGAACAAACAATCCGTTCTTAGGACATCCACTCGGCACTGGGTCATTGCCAATAGCCTGCTGCACATCATTTTCTATTTGCCAGGACACTGCTCCGACCACATTGTTAAGTGGTAGGATGGGTTCAGGTCTCTGGCTGAGAGTTCAGGGTCATACAGATGAGACAATACCTCTGGCTTGGGATTTTGTGAGCCAGGTCTATAGGACAAGGTAAATTTGAACAGACTAAAAAACAGAGCCCACCTGACTTGCTGTGAGTTCAGTCTCTTGGCGGTCCTGATGTATTCCAAGTTCTTATGGTCTGTCTAGACCAGGAATGGCTGTTCTGCCCCCTCCAACCAGTGTCTCCACTCTATTGACCTCTAGCAGTTCACGGTTACCCACATCGTAGTTCCGTTCTGCTGGTGTTAGTTCACGGGACAGATAAGCACATGGGTGAATTCTGCCGTCCGTTGCTGACCTCTGTGAGAGTACTGCCACCACGAACTGTTGCTGTGGGTCGGGAACTGTGAGGACAGGAGTGGTGACGAAAGCGTGCTTGAGTCTTTGGAAGGCCTCCTCTGCTTGTGGGTTCCACTGGAACAGGAGTTTGGATGACGTGAGAGCATGAAGAGGAGCAGCAACAGTACTAAAATTCCTAATGAACTTGCGATAGAAATTTGCAAACCCGATAAATTGTTGCACCTTTTTACAGTTGACAGGAATAGGCCAGTTGGCAACTGCACTCACCTTAGCAGGGTTCACACAAATCTGATTGGCTGAGATAATATTGTTGTCAGAGCATTTTTGCCAGCAGCTACGCAGTGTGAACCCAGAATTAGCACCGAACTTTGACCAAAGGAAAAGAGACGCTCTGCTATGTTTCTTGCTTGACTCCTGCACCTGCTACACACAAATAATAATTGAGGGCACAATCCAACAAATATACCCCTAGAAAGAGAGAGATGAACCTTGTGTTCAAATCTGGGGAAAAAATCAAAATGTCATGGTAGACAAACACAACCATTCAAGAAGTCCCTTAACACCTCATTAACGAAGGCCTGGAAGACCGCTGGTGCATTGGTGAGGCCGAACGGCATTACCAAGTATTCGTAATGTCCAGTGGGGGTGTTAAAACCAGTTTTCCACTCATCCCCTTCCCTTATCCTTATCAAGTGGTAGGCGTTACGGAGGTCCAATTTTGTAAACACCTTGGCTTGTTGTAACAGTTCAAATGCCAAGGAAATTAAGGGAAGGGGATACGGGTTCTTGACAGTAATGTCATTCAAGGGGCTGTAATCAATGCATGGTCTGAGGGTGCCATCCTTCTTCAACACAAAAAACCCCCCCGCTCCAGCAGGTGACAAGGAAGGCCGAATAATTCTTGCCTGTAGGGATGAGGCAATGTAGGGTGCTGAGAGCTCGCTGCCAGACAGACGTGAGTTATTAAACAGGGTTATGGCTGTTGGCAGAAACGATGTTTATTTTCAATAAATCCTGAGAAAGGCTCCAAAGTCGAGTGGAAGAAGAAGAAAAAGGTGTTCTCAGTCAATCCCAGGGTTCTCACTCTTATCTCAGACCTTGCTGACCATGAGTGGACCTACCAGTGATGCTGAGGGATGATATGATAAAAGTTACACTGGATGTTATATACACTGCAGATATTTGAGTTACATTTCTGAAAGTTTTACAAAATGTATAGTTTTACTAGATCAATTGTCTGCTACAGTTTGTACATGTTCAGCATTACTGCACTGGTTTTGTACTTTAAACAAGTTGAGGTAAACCTGCTTGTTCTAGGAATGTCTTAAAATGATAACACTCAACTGGAGGTATACAATGCATGTACACCGGTGCTCAAACTTGGAATAAAATGTTTTTTACCTCTTCTCATGAAATGATTGTGACTGTGATTTATTCTTGATAAAGTGTATATCTTCTCAACTTAGTTGATCAAACTCTTCCAAACATATCACAGTGAAATTTAAACCACAATTAACCTTTGCAAACTGTGTATTCAGGCTTTAACAAAATTGGGGCTATTGAACAATTTTTTTTATTTTGAACAACTTTATGGGCAACAGGAATAAAGAAATAGTTCACTTTAAAGTCAAGTCATTATCTACTCACCCTCATGCTGATGAGACGTCTGGTATAGTTTTTTGATCCACAAAACACTGCTGCAGAGCAAAACAGCTTTCAGGATTTTTTTCCAAAACAATGAAAGTCTATACAGATCAGCAATACAACATAATAAAACAACCCCCCCAAAAGAATGACATGCCTCCAAACTGCTCATCAGCATTTTACTGCTGATCTCTTGTGGCTCAGTGGTAGAGTGGGTCATCCCTCAATCAGAAGGTCGGGCGTTCGATACCCACCTCCAATGGGTCAACATGTCGAAGTGTACTTGGGCAAGACAATGAACCCCAACTTTCTCCTGTGTGAATGAGTATGAAAGAATTACATTCCTCCTGTATGAATGATGTGTGAATGGGTGAATGAGGATGCCATGTCAAGCCCTTTGGGTAGTTGAAATTGTGGAAATTTCTAAGAGATAAAGTTTGCTGCAAGGAGTTTGTCGCATGAGCCTCTTCCCCCGTGAGTTCCCCAGCCCTAAAGACGCTGACAGTTCAACTCAAAATGCTCTTTTTATTTCAAACTATAACAGAAGGTGTCTGTTGTAGTGAGGTGCGGTCACTCAGCTCCTCTCCTCTGGGTCCCGGCGTGCTACTGCGTAAATAGGGAGAGAGACAATTTACTGCAGGTGTTCTCAAGTGCTAATTACCTCTCTCCCGCGCCGTCTCCGGGGCCAGCCCTGCACCTCTCTCTGTTGCAGCTGAGCTTAAAACCAGCCACCCCTCCACATACCTTCACCACCCGACTTAGGCCGGGGACCATCCGGCCTAACCCACCCCCCAAGGGGCGGGAGAGGAAGTCGGCCACAGCCATCTGTGCCCCCGGTTTATGGATCACCGTGAACTTAAAAGGCTGTAGAGCCAGATACCACCGGGTGATCCGGGCGTTGGTATCCTTCATGCGGTGGAGTCACTGGAGCGGGGCATGGCCCGAACAGAGGGTGAATGGCCGTTTTTTCCTTGGACTCTGGAGACAAAGGAATCTGCCAGTAGCCCTTGGTCAGATCCAGCGTGGTGAAAAATTGCGCTGTGCCAGCCAGTCCAGAAGCTCGTCGACCCGAGGCATCGGGTAGGTATCAAACCATTCACCTTGCGATAGTCCACACAGAACATACACACCCTGGTGGATCAAACTGTGAATTTACATTTCTTTGTATTCTGTCATATAAATTCCCATCACACTACAAAGGCGCTATACAAATACAGACCATTTGCCATATCTCTATACGCCTCCATTGTTTTGGAAAAATCCTGAAAGCTTAGTGTTTTGTATATTAAAAGACTACTCTGGATTACTCTTCAGCATGAGGGTGAGTCGATAATGAATGAATTCTCTTTTGAAGTGAACTATTCCTTTAAGTAATACTGTGTAATACAATGAATTACTGCATGCACTAATGAAGGATGCATGATTGATTCCTGATGCAAAACTTCATGTGATTTGTTTCACACTTAATAAATCATCAATCAAGGATTGTTAGTTCAGTTACTTCATACAGTCGTATGAAAAAGTTTAGGCACCCCTCTGAGGCTGCATAATAATTTACTCTGTCTGCACAGAAAACGATCACAGTGGCATGCCATTCATTTTCTAATAAAAGCTAAGTAATGGGGTGTTTTCCAGACAAAGATTTTTAGTGTAGCAATATTAAGTTGTATGAAATTGTATCAGATGTGAAAAATAGGCTGTGCAAAAATTTGGGCACCCTTGTCATTTTGCTGATTTGAATACCTGTAACTACTTAGCACTGATAAATTGGAACATAAAATTGGTTTGGTGAGCTCATTAAGCCTTGAACTTCATGGACAGGTGCATCCAATTATGAGAAAAAGGTATTTAAGGTGGCCAATTGCAAGTTGTTCTTCTCTTTGAATCTCCTCTGAAGAGTGGCAACATGGGGGCTCAAAACAACTCTCAAATGACCTGAAAACAAAGATTGTTCAATGTTACGGTTTAGGGGAAGGCTACAAAAAGCTATCTCAGAGATTTCAGCTGTCAGTTTCCACTGTGAGGAACATAGTGGGGAAATGGAAGACCACAGGCACAGTTGTTGTTAAGGCCAGAAGTGGCAGGCCAAGAAAAATATCAGAGAGGCAAAGGCGAAGGATGGTGAGAACGGTCAAAGACGACCTACAGACCACCTCCAAAGACCTACAACATCATCTTGCTGCAGATGGTGTCACTGTGCATCGTTCAACAATTCAGCGCACTTTGCTCAAGGAGAAGCTGTACGGGAGAGTGATGTGGAAGAAGCCTTTTCTGCACACACGCCACAAACAGAGTCGCTTGAGGTATGCAAAAGCACATTTGGACAAGCCAGCTTCATTTTGGAATAAGGTGCTGTGGACTGATGAAACAAAGATTGAGTTATTTGGTCATAACAAGGGGCGTTATGCATGGCAGCAAAAGAAGACAGCATTCCAAGAAAAACACTTGCTACCCACAGTAAAATTTGGTGGAGGTTCCATCATGCTGTGGGGTTGTGTGGCCAGTGCTGGTACTGGGAATCTTGTTAAAGTTGAGGGTCGCATGGATTCCACTCAATATCAGCAGATTCTTGAGAATAATGTTCAAGAATCAGTCACAAAGTTGAAGTTATGCCGGGGCTGGATATTTCAACAAGACAACGACCCAAAACACTGCTCAAAATCTACTCAGGAATTCATGCAGAGGAACAAGTACAATGTTCTGGAATGGCCATCCCAGTCCCCAGACCTGAATATTATTGAAAATCTGTGGGATGATTTGAAGCGGGCTGTCCATGCTCGGCAACCATCAAACCGAACTGAACTGGAGATGTTTTGTAAGGAGGAATGGTCGAAAATACCTTCATCCAGAATCCAGACACTGATTAGGGGCTATAAGAACCGTTTAGAGGCTGTTATTTTGGCAAAAGGAAGCTCTATCAAATATTGATGTGATTTTTCTGTTGGGGTGCCCAAATTTATGCACCTGTCTAATTTTGTTATGATGCATATTGCACATTTTCTGTTAATCCAATAAAACTCATTTCACTACTGAAATATTACTGTGTCCATCAGTTGTTTGATAAATCAAAATGAAATTGCTGATCCAAACACCTCATGATTTAGAAATGAAAATAATGGAAATTGTCAGGGGTGCCCAAACTTTTTCATATGACTGTATGTTAATTGATATATGAAGATTAGCTTGATTTTTTTTTTGGGGTATAAAAGTTTATTGGCAACACCTCAATTTCCCTTAAAACCGTGAGGCCCTGGGCGGGTCTTATATGGGTCGTTACCAAGTCGTCATGTGAGTTGTTAAGTCGCATGAGTCATGGTGTGAATGGGTGTTGAATCACCCCGGTATATCAATGGTTCGTTAACACACCAGGCCATCGTGTGAGTTGTTAGGGTCACATGATTCAATGTGTGAATGGGTGTTGAGCTGCCTTGGGAGGGTGCTCAGGACAGCATTGTAAGTGGCATAGTTGGTGTCATAGGCCACCTCCTCTGTCAAAAGACCTTTATTTTAGATTGAGGAGATTGGAGCCAACTTGCGAGTTTTAACAAAGTTTTTAATCTTGCAAGAGGAGCGTTTAACAGTGCAACAACATCATGGAGGTTACAGAGTAAAAGGCTCAGCGAGTGAGCATGTACAGTTGGTTTTTATCATCTTGGGTCGTGTGTGGGATCATTCTGTTCCAAGAGTCAGGAAGTTGGCCGCGTGATCATCTACTGGCGTCAGACATCTGGATAGTTCAGGTCCTCTTGTCCATGAATGGGTACACACTGTTGCAGAGCATATCCTTGACTGCAAATTCTTGTAACTTGCAGAACATGTCCTTTAGTAGAAATTCCTATAACATCCTCTGTTTAGGGAAGGTCGCTCCACTTTGACAAAGATGGCTTCTTTGACTCTTCTTTAAACAATTTGTCTTCTCTGGCCAAAGCCTGTACATCGCTGTCCACAAAGGGGAGTGCCCTTTGTCCTTCAAATGCAGATGGACTGGTCAGAAGTCCTGACCTGAGGAGTTGGCTCTCCTGTGTTGGGCCATGTGCTTGTGGAGTGGTTGATTTGTTTCTCCAATGTACAGGTCTAGGCATTTCCCACTGCATTGCACCGCATACACTGCATTGCTCAGTTTATATTGGGGGGTTTTGTCCTTGGGGTGTCTCAGGCTGTTATCCGGCTTGAAGTGTGCAGGAATGACGTTTTTTCTTGAAAATCCTCCTGAGTTTGTCCAATATGCCTGAAACATAGTGGATGACAAAGTTGTTGCGTTTATTGTCCTTCTTTTGTCTGCCCATTGTTTCCTTTTTAGATGTTTTAACAAAGGCCAAGTTTGGGTAGCCACAAGTTTTAAGTGTGCCCCTGACATGTTTTTGCTCCTCCTTTCCCTCTGCCCTTGTAGGCACTGTTTGAGCCTGGTGGTCAAGGGTTCTGATCACAGCCAGCCAGAGGACCAGACCCGCAGCTGCCAACCTCAGCAGGCTGTCCACAGCCAGTCAGAGGACTAGACTTGAGGCAGTCAACCAGGGGCGCCCCCAGAAATTTTTTCACAGGGGGGGCCAGATAGGGCCAGTGAAAATCCTGGGGTGGCACACCAAAACCAAAAACAATAATGGAATTTCAAGAAGAAAAGCTGTTGTGAGTATTGAGGCTAGTCAAAATCGATGTCAGTATGAGAGTTACGGAATCACGTACTCATATACTTTCCAATTTTACAGTTAACGTTACTTAGATGTACATGGACTAATACAGTACAAGCCTGTTTTATTAAATTCATTGTTCTAATAGAATAGTTGTATTATACAGCTTTACTATTAGGGAGTGCATTCATGTAATGAAACAGTTACAGGGAAGTCTACTCAAGTTTAAAAGCACCACACAGAGGCCTTTGATTGTTTTCAATACAGCTTTATTCTGCTGTAAACATGTAACAGACTATGTCCACAAAAGCATTGTCTTTAACAATAGACATTTTACCATAGCTCTGAGCTTATTCTAGCAATGCGTGCACACTGTACCAGTCTTTCTTGAAGCCTCGTCTTCTGTCCCCTTGAAGAGTACGAGGGAAAAACTTGAGATGCTGCTGTTTGGGCCCCTCTGATCTTGACTGGGAAATATCTGCGATGAAACATGAGGAAAATAAGTTAAAATAGCAGCAGCAAAAACAACAATAACATGAGTAGCTGTCCATAGTAATCCCAGATTACAGTTGTATTATGGACCCACAGTCAGTTCTGTTCTGACTGTTCAAACTCATCTACCAGTAAACATGAATGAGAAGCTTTCTGTTGTTGCACCAGGATTCATAACTTGACACCTTATTACCACGCGTTTATCCAGGTAAAGTTACTCTCTTGCCATTCATTTCCTCATGAGGGACCCTGTTCTAAGATCACCTGTTGGTCCAGCAGTAGGATGAACAGCTGTGTCCTGCCTGGCCTGCTGCCACCACTTCTTCCCTGTTCTCTGGACCTGCCGCTGCCCGAACCTGCTCCTCTGCACTGCCCTGCTCTGTCTCTGTCCCTGTCTGTTCATGGGTTTGCTCTGCGGTGTTATCTTGGCATGCATCATCACACATATGGAAGAGATGTCCGTAGACTTTCTCTTCATTGTCTGAAAATTGCCGTAGCATCACGGCGCAGGTACTAGTGATCCGACGCTAGCGGCCCTTAACACAAGCTAATGAGATGCTCAGTAACGGAGAGCAGCCAGCATGTGGTTCAGCACAGACACAGTTTACCAAACACGTACTATTTGTTCTAAAAGTAAGTACTGTTTGACTGACTTACCTGTTGGTAATCTGGTTGTCTCAACAGCTGCCGTTGAAAATGACTTCCACTGTCCGTCTCTGGGTTTGGGCAACAGCTGCTGCAGTGCTGCCTTCACTTGCACTCGGACAACATAGTTACAATTTACGAAATTTTCAAATGTGAACTTGACCTATCAGAACTGGGGGGCCACTGGGGGGGCCAAGCTTTTTTCAGGGGTGGCCACGGCCCCCCCTGGCCCCCCCTTGATGGCGCCCCTGCAGTCAACCACAGCAGACTGTCCCCAGCCAGCGAAGGGAAAAGACCTTTGATAGCTAACCACAGTAGGCTGTCCACAGCTAACTAAATAACCAGCCTGTCCATAGTCAGCCTGAGGACCAGATCCGCAGCAGTCAACCAGAGCAGGCTGTCTACACCCAGCCAGAGGTAAAGTCCATAGCCAGCCAGGAGACCAAACCCATAGCAGTTGACAGCCAACAACAGCAGACCATCCACAGCCAGCCAAACGACCAGGCCGTCTACAGCCAGCCAGAGGACCAGATCCAAAGCAATCAACCACAGCAGCTTGTCCACACCCGGCTAGAGGTAAAGACTGTTGAGAGCCTACCACAGCAGGCCGTCCACAGCAACCCAGAGGACAAGGCTGTCCACAGCTAGCCAGAGATTCAGGCATTCCACAGCCGGCAGAGGAAAAGGCCGCCCACTACCAGCCAGAGGACAAGACTCGCAGCAGTCAACCACAGCAGCCCGTCCACAGCCAGCGAAAGGAAAAGACCTTTGACAGCTAGCCACAGCAGGTCATCCACAGCCAGCAAAAGGAAAAGACCATTGATAGCTAACCACATCCGGCTGTCCAAAGCCAACTAAATAACCAGGCTGTTTATCGTCAGCCAGAGGATCAGATCCGCAGCAGTCAACCAGAGCAGGCTGTCCACAACCAGCTAGAGGTAAAGACAGTTGACAGCCAACCACAGCAGGCCGTCCACAGCCAGCGAAAGGAAAAGACCTTTGATGAATCACCACAGCAGGCTGTCCACAGCCAAGTAAGTAACCAGGCTGTCCATAGTCAGCCAGAAGACCAGATTCGCAGCAATTAACCAGAGCAGGCTGTCCACACCCAGCTAAAGGTAAAGACCATTGACAGCTAACCAAATAACCAGGCCGTTCACAGCCAGCCAGAGGAACAGTCTACCAGCAGTCAAGCACAGCAGGCCGTCCACAGCCAGTGAAAGGAAAAGACCTTTGATAGCCAACCACAGCAGGCCTTCCACAACCAGTTAAATGACCAGGCTGTCCACAGTCAGCCAGAGGACCAGATCCGCAGCAGTAAACCAGAGCAGGCTGTCCACACCCAGCCAGAGGTAAAGTCCATAGCCAGCCAGGAGACCAGACCCATAGCAGTCAACTAGAGCAGGCTGCCCACAGACAGCTAGAGGAAAAGACCGTTGACAGCAAACCACAGCAAGCAGTCCACAACCATCAAAAGGACCAAGATGTCTACAGCCAGCCAGAGCATCATAGCCGCAGCTGTTAAGCAGAAAAGGGCTGTCCACAGGCAGCTAAAGGTAAAAACCGTTGACAGCCAACCAAATAACCAGGCCGTTCACTGCCAGCCAGAGGAACAGTCTACCAGCAGTCAAGCACAGCAGGCCGTCCACAGCCCGTGAAAGGAAAAGACCTTTGATAGCTAAGCACAGCAGACCGTCCACAGCCAGCTAGAGGAAAAGACATTTGATAAGTCACCACAGCAGGCCAGGAGACCAGACCCATAGCAGTCAACTAGAGCAGGTTGCCCACAGACAGCTAGAGGAAAAGACCGTTGACAGCAAACCACACCAAGCCGTCCACAGCCATCAAAAGGGCCAAGATGTCCACAGAGCACCAGACCCGCACCTGCCAAGCAGAAAAGGGCTGTCCACAGGCAGCCAGAGGACCAGATCCGCAGCAGTCAACCACAGCAGGCTGTCCACACCCAGCTAGAGGTAAAGACCATTAACAGCCAACCAAACGACCAGGCCGTCTGCAGCCAACAAGAGGAACCTACTATCAGCTGTCAACCACAGCAGTCCGTCCACAGCCTGCTAGAGGAAAAGACCTTTGGCAAGTCACCACAGCAGGCTGACCACAGCCAACTAAATAACCAGGCTGTCCATAGTCAGCCAGAGGACCAGATTTGCAGCAGTCAACCAGAGCAGGCTGTCCACACCCAGCTAGAGGTAAAGACCGTTGACAGCCAACCAAATGACCAGGCCGTTTACAGCCAGCCAGAGGAAAAGACATTTGATAAGTCACCACAGCAGGCCATACACAACCAGCGAAAGAAAAAGACCTTTGATAGCTAACCACAGCAGGCCTTTCACAACCAGTTAAATGACCAGGCTGTCAACAGTCAGCCAGAGGACCAGATCCGCAGCTGTCAACCACAGCAGGCTGTCGACACCCAGCTAAAGGTAAAGACCATTGAAAGCCAACCAAATGACAAGGCCGTTTACAGCCAGCCAGAGGAACCGACAACCAGCAGTCAAGCACAGCAGGCCGTCCACAGCCAGCGAAAGGAAAAGACCTTTGATAGCCAACCACAGCAGGCCGTCCACAACCAGTTAAATGACCAGGCTGTCCACAGTCAGCCACAGGACCAGATCTGCAGCAGTAAACCAGAGCAGGCTGTCCACACCCAGCCAGAGGTAAAGTCCATAGCCAGCCAGGAGACCAGACCCATAGCAGTCAACTAGAGCAGGCTGCCCACCGACAGCTAGAGGAAAAGACTGTTGACAGCAAACCACAGCAAGCAGTCCACAGCCATCAAAAGGACCAAGATGTCTACAGCCAGCCAGAGCATCATAGCCGCAGCTGTCAAGCAGAAAAGGGCTGTCCACAGGCAGCCAGAGGACCAGATCTGCAGCAGTCAACCACAGCAGGCTGTCCACAGCCAAGTAAGTAACCAGGCTGTCCATAGTCAGCCAGAAGACCAGATTTGCAGCAATCAACCAGAGCAGGCTGTCCACACCCAGCTAAAGGAAAAGACCGTTGACAGCAAACCACAGCAAGCCGTCCACAGCCATCAAAAGGACCAAGATGTCCACAGCCAGCCAGACCACCAGACCCGCACCTGCCAAGCAGAAAAGGGCTGTCCACAGGCAGCCAGAGGACCAGATCCGCAGCAGTCAACCACAGCAGGCTGTCCACACCCAGCTAGAGGTAAAGACCATTGACAGCCAACCAAACGACCAGGCCGTCTGCAGCCAGCAAGAGGAACCAACTATCAGCTGTCAACCACAGCAGTCCCTCCACAGCCAGCTAGAGGAAAAGACCTTTGATAAGTCACCAGAGCATGCTGTCCACAGCCAACTAAATAACCAGGCTGTCCATAGTCAGCCAGAGGACCAGATTCGCAGCAGTCAACCAGAGCAGGCTGTCCACAGCCAGTTGGAGGTAAAGGCCGTTGACAGCCAACCAAATTATCAGGCCGTCATCAGCCAGCCAGAGGAACCGACTACCAGCAGTCAAGCACAGCAGGCCGTCCACAGCCAGCGAAAGGAAAAGACTTTTGATAGCTAAGCACAGCAGGCCTTCCACAACCAGTTAAATGACCAGACTGTCCGCAGTCAGCCAGAGGACCAGATCCGCAGCTGTCAACCACAGCAGGCTGTCCACACCCAGCTAGAGGTAAAGACCATTGACAGCCAACCAAACGACCAGGCCGTCTGCAGCCAGCCAGAGGAACCGACTATCAGCTGTCAACCACAGCAGTCCCTCCACAGCCAGCTAGACGAAAAGACCTTTGGCAAGTCACCACAGCAGGCTGTCCACAGCCAACTAAATAACCAGGCTGTCCATAGTCAGCCAGAGGACCAGATCCGCAGCAGTCAACCACAGCAGGCTGTCCACACCCAGCTAGAGGTAAAGACCATTGACAGCCAACCAAATGACCAGGCCGTTTACAGCCAGCCAGAGGAACCGACTACCAGCAGTCAAGCACAGCAGGCCGTCCACAGCCAGCGAAAGGAAAAGACCTTTGATAGCTAACCACAGCAGGCCGTCTACAGCCAGCTAGAGGAAAAGACATTTGATAAGTCACCACAGCAGGCCATACACAGCCAGCGAAAGGAAAAGACCTTTTATTAGCTAACCACAGCAGGCCTTCCACAACCAGTTAAATGACCAGGCTGTCCACAGTCAGCCACAGGACCAGATCTGCAGCAGTAAACCAAGGCAGGCTGTCCACACCCAGCCAGAGGTAAAGTCCATAGCCAGCCAGGAGACCAGACCCAAAGCAGTCAACTAGAGCAGGCTGCCCACAGACAGCTAGAGGAAAAGACCGTTGACAGCAAACCACAGCAAGCCGTCCACAACCATCAAAAGGACCAAGGTGTCCACAGCCAGCCAGACCACCAGACCTGCCAAGCAGAAAAGGGCTGTCCACAGGCAGCCAGTGGACCAGATCTGCAGCAGTCAACCAGAGCAGGCTGTCCACACCCAGCTAGAGGTAAAGACCATTGACAGCCAACCAAACGACCAGGCTGTCTGCAGCCAGCAAGAGGAACCGACTATCAGCTGTCAATCACAGCAGTCCGTCCACAGCCAGCTAGAGGAAAAGACCTTTGATAAGTCACCAGAGCATGCTGTCCACAGCCAACTAAATAACCAGGCTGTCCATAGTCAGCCAGAGGACCAGATTCGCAGCAGTCAACCAGAGCAGGCTGTCCACAGCCAGTTGGAGGTAAAGGCCGTTGACAGCCAACCAAATGACCAGGCCGTTTACAGCCAGCCAGGGGAACCGACTACCAGCAGTAAAGCACAGCACCGGGGCCCCACAGGGGACTGTCCTCTCTCCTTTCCTCTTCACCCTCTACACCACATACTTCAACTACTGCACGGAGACCTGTCATCTCCAGAAGTTTTCTGATGACTCGGCGGTGGTTGGATGTATCAGCAAGGGTGATGAGGTTGAGTACAAGGCTGTTGTGGACAACTTTGTCACATGGTGTGAGCAGAACCATCTACAGCTCAATGTGATAAAGACAAAGGAACTGGTGGTGGATCTGAGGAGGACCAAGGTGCCGGTGCCCTCTGTTTTCATTCAGGGGGTCAGTGTGGACATTGTTGAGTATTATAAGTACTTGGGGGTACACATTGATAACAAACTGGACTGGGGGAGGAACATTGATGCCCTTTATAGGAAGGGCCAGAGCCGTCTCTATTTTCTGAGGCGGTTGAGGTCCTTCAACATCTGCAGGACTATGCTCAGGATGTTCTATGAGTCTGTGGTAGCCAGTACTATCTTCTATGCTGTGGTATGCTGGGGCAGCAGGCTGAGGGTAGAGGATGTCAATAAACTGAACAGACTGATCCGCAGGGCCAGTGACGTTGTAGGAGTGAAGCTCGACTCTCTGACGGTGGTGTCAGAGAGGAGAATGCTTCACAAAGTGGGAACTATTTTGGACAATGTGTCCAACCCACTCCATGAAGTGCTGGTTAGATATAGGAGTTCTTTCAGTGCCAGACTAATTGTACCACGATGCACTACAGAGCGCCACAGGAAATCATTCCTGCCTGTGGCCATTAATCTATACAACTCCTCACTCTGAGTGTACATGTTGTTGTATGTTATTACTATTATTATTATTATATGATTCAGCTCCTCACTCTGTGTGTACATGTTGTTGTATATATTATATTATTATTATTATTATCATCATTATTATTATTATAATTTATATAATACATCTCCTCACTCTGAAGGTACACGTTGTTATATACTATTATTAGTAGTAGTGGTATTATTTGTATCATTATTATTATTATTATAATATGGTACAGCGCCTCACTCTGAGTGTACATGTTGTTATGTGTTATTGTTGGTGATAGTAGTAGAAGTGGTAGTATTATTAGTATTATATAATACATCTTCTCACTCTGAGTATACATGTTGTTATATATTATTGTTGGTAGTAGTAGTAGTGGTAGTAGTATTATTGGTATTATATAGTACAGTGCCTTACTATGATTGTGCATGTTGTTATATATTTTTATTAGTAGTATTATTAGTAGTGGTATTATTGTTATTATTATTATAAGACTCTGGACTCACCTGGTGCAGTAATTTATCTCTGTGTAATAATTTGTAATAATTTTTAATACATCTTTTTTTTTTTAATTCATACTTTTATATATTTATATTTTACTTTGTGTTTGAAGTGTATTCTTATTCTTATTCTTATTCTTTTGGAGCTGTGTGTAACAAAAACCAATTTTCCCCTGGGGATTATTAAAGTAATTCTGATTCTGATTCTGATTCTGATGAACAACAAAATGGATCATTCCTGTTTTAGACAAATGGTCATAGCCATATAGGAAAAAAATTCTTGGGCAGACAGGAGTCTTTTGACAAATCAAGAATACCTAGAGGAGGAGCAGAAGCTAAAGATTCCTTCAGCTTCACAAAGGAGTCAGTAGTTTCAGGAGTCCATGTCACCGGGTCATTTGCAGTCAAATGCGCCCTGTCATAAAGCAGTTGAACCAAATTAGCTTCATCACAGATCCACTGTCTACAGTATCTTGTGCATCCTAAAAAAGACAGCAACTGCCTTTTGGTCACTAGTTTAGGCATTGATAACACCACTTTGATGCTGTCTTTGCCAATGGTCCGTGTTTTATGTGAGATCTCATGTCCTAAATAGTGCACTTGTTTCACTAGTTGGAGTTCTTCTAGGGTTCTATGCCCTTAAGAAGCAAAATATTTTAACAGGTCATTTGTATCTGCGGTACAATTTTCTTCAGATGTGGAACACACAAGTAAATCATCTACATACGAAATCAAAGTACTCCCTTTGGAGAATACGAAACCTGACAAACTTTCCTACAACTCAGCTGAATAAACAGCAGGCAATTCCGAAAATCCAGAGACACATAAACTTAATTGTGGTATTTCAGGTGGTTTATCAGGAATTGAGGAGTATTTATTATCATTTTGAAATATTGATCTTCGTCCATGTCCCACTATCAGTCTCCCTTTTGCCTCCATATGATTAGCAGGTCCTCTGAGCTTCTATATATATATATCTATAACAAACTATACGAACAAATACCAGTTACACCCGTGTACAGACAGCCAGTTAACAAGTCCACTTTTAGATCATACTTATCATAATATAAATAATCATAATATATACAGAAAAGCCTTATATACACAAAAAGAAACATTAGATACACAAGTAATACAATAATTATAAAGAAACAACAACAGGGTGGGATGGGATGGAAACATTATATGGATTATTGCACAGTTGTCCATGGATTGGTTGAGTAATAATGAAGTGCATTTAGTAGTGGTTGTGATTGTAGTTGGTGCAGCAGGCTATAATGCAGCATTGTATAGTCTGACTGCAGTCGGAATGAAAGACGTGGCAGCACTCCTTCTTACACCTACGGTGTATAAGTCTTTCACTGAAGGAGCTGCTTAAGGCCCCCACAGTCTGATGCAGAGGATGTGAAGCGTTGTCCGTGATGGAGGACAGTTTGGCCAAGATCCTCCTCTCCCCCATCACCTCTATGGAGTAGAGGGGGCAGCCACAGACTGGGATGGCTCTTTTTATCAGTCTGTTGAGCCTGTCCCACTCAGAACACCCCCCTTCCCAACACACCACTGCATAAAGAACCACAGATGCCACCACAGTCTCGTAGAAGGTCCTCAGCAGTGGCTTGCCCACACCAAATGATCCTAGCCTCCTCAGCGGGTGTAGACAACACTGACCCTTCTTATATAGAGAGTCTGTGTTGTCTGTCCAGTCCAGTTTGTTATTTAGGTGAACACCCAGATACCTGTATGTCCTCACTCTGTCGATGTCAAGTAGGGACTTGACATCGAGAGAGTACGGGTTAGGGGATGTTCACTGGTACAGTGTTGGAGGATTTCCTGTGAAATTCGACAACCATCTCCTTTGTCTTGCTGGCATTAACTAGAAGGTGATTCTGCTCACACCAGTCGACAAACTCCATGATGAACGCTCTGTATTCACATTCGTTCCCCTGTGACACACATCCCACATGAATTTGCTAATATACATTATCAACTGCTTGGAAAATTCACAACAGCATTATCTCAAGATGCTTTACATAAAGAGCAGGTCTAGACCAAACTCTTTAATTAGAGAGAGACCCAACGATTCAGGAATCCAAAATTAAGGATTCAAGAATTCCCACATGAGCAAGCATCAGATATTATATTGAGCAACAGTGGCAAGGAAAAACTCCCCTTTAATGGGAAGAAACCTCGAACAGACCCAGGCTCAATGTGGGCGGCTTCTGTAGGGGTCCGCGTTGGGTGGAGGTTGGACAGAGAGAGAGAGAGAGAGAGACAGAGAGGGAGAGAGACAACACAAACAGCAACCAACGTACTAGCAGTGACTATAGCACTAACAATAGGAGTGTGACTAAAAGATTAGCAGTATGATATATACCAGGAAATGTATTGGTCGATTCATGGATCAAACCTGTTGTGAATGAAAGTTCACCTGGAAAGGTTAGAATGCATTTTAGGTTCATCCTGAAATTTCACCGGAAAGCCGAATATCCCTAAATTTTGTGAGTAGTGTATATGTATCATATATGTATATGATTTCAATATAATTTCAAAACATCCAATCAACTAGTTCTTCATCTGATTCATATTCAGTAGGGGATATAAGCGTATTGGGAGAGGTATACAATGAGGCTGGTTCTGTTTTAACTGTTTCCATTGCCATATTAAGCTTCTTCCATTTCTTTTCTGTTTTTACAATGTTTCCTGGCCACTGTTTACTTGTCAATTACCCAAGATTTAAATCAACATCAATCATACAATCTTATATCTATATATATGTCTTATATCTTATATCAATCTTAGATCTTATCCTTATCCTATCAATCTTATATATGTACGAAAGAGTTTCAGTTTACTTTTATCAAAACTTCCTTCTCTTGGATATCTATTATGTGTCCACTCTGAGATTACTATCTGAAATGGTTCTGATTTATTTTTGATAATTTAATCAAAAATAAATCGGAATATGACTTGATTAATATGTCCTATGATTAGATTATAAACATGAAATATACATGCAGATGCCTTGAAGAAAGATTTTCTTGCTCTTTATTTATTTTCAATTATTTATTTTACCTTATAGCTGCTATTTATCAATGCTGCTCGAGTACTAAACAATTAAAAATTCTTATAGTATGGTCTCAATAAATGCATCTCAACAACAGCCACAACAACTGCCTATCAAGAACTGGCGCTGTCAATGTGGTCAGTCCGTTCTAGATGACAGTGTTCAGACATTTACTACAGCCAACAGGACTCAGCCCCCAGTTCACCGTGAACTGGAGCTTTCTATCGTCCAGCTTCACATCCAGCGAACTGGCAATTCTTTATGAGCTGTCCAGCTTTTCTACTGAACTCACACTCTTGTCCCATAGACACTGCTTTGAAACTCACTATTTCTCTCTTTTCCTTTTCAGACAACTTCTTTCAGCAGATGTAGTTGCACAGCAGGAAACATGAAGATAGGATAAGAGTGGACACACTGTTAAGTTGAGCAACACTAATACACAACAGCCAAAATCCAATTATAAATTGTTTTCACCTTAAAATCAGCCAATTCTCAAGTACTCATAGCAAGCAAGCTGATATACGCCTATCTCTGTGTCATTATAGTTAGTTTTGCTTGACCCATTCTGTGATCATAACAAAGTCAAGTAAAGTAGTCAGGAAGGTCAACAGTTACTGTACTACAGTTACTAGGACTCAAATTCATCAGTAAAACTTCATCCAAAATGCATTAACTACTATGATTTAACATCGCCACACTAAATAATCAGTTTTATTAACATCCAACCAACAACCAACATCCCAAATCCCAAATAAAGGCCTCTGCAATTGCTACAGCATATATGTGGATTTTCCTTGGATGGAGAAAATACCTCCTAAAGATCGGGGGAAACAATTGAAGAAACCTCTGGAAGAGTATATATGGACATATAATGTCCACCTGTCACGGTAGCTTGTCAATGGGGATTAATAGCGTTCCGACATTGTGCTAAATGTTGGCGAGGGGAAAACTGGCATGCCATTTTCAGAGTGGTCCCTTGTCCCCTTACCTCGAAATATTAGAACGTTCTACTCTTCTCCTCCTCTACTCTTCTTTTCTCTGTAACTTCGCTACATTGTTGTTCTATTAGCCAACTGCTGAAACACGTATTACTTGAGGCAGAATTACACGTTTGAATTACTTTGGATTAAAGCAGGCATTGATTTGATCGCTGCCCATCTGATCTTCTCGCTCCGAGATCAGATCATTTGCTTCCTGCAGTGACAGAGATGTGGGGAAACTCTGCTCTGAATATCTCTTCCATCTGAAGGGTATATCAGGTAAGTTATAACAATGTCCTCAGCAGACCTTGATAGTACAGGAGCCGATCCAAGCATATTTTAATGGATTGGTATGAACTGAAATATATAATATGATGGTAGTTTACTTGTATAATTAACATAGAGAAATACTGAAGACAGAAAGAATAGTCAAATATTTACAAGGAAAATCATGTCTCTTAATAAGTGTGCAAACTGATTTTTTTAATGATGACATTGACTTAAACAGTCACGCCACTGTTAGGCTGATTATTAAAGTTAAATTCAGGAAAGCGAAGGAGCAGAGAATCCGAATAGAAAAGAATGTAATAAATAGGTTAATAAATAATAAATATGATATTAAAAAATACACATCATTATTCACAGTTACTGTGCCTGTACTGTATCTGAACTTTCATAGCACCCTGTTGCCACCTCATCCCGTTAAAAGAAAAGCTATTCTGGAAAATACGAGTGAAACGAGACAATGCATATCAATCTCATGTTTATTCATTCAGTAGTACAGAACTGGAGTCTGTATCTGAAAGCTTATATTATACTAAATCATACAGCACTTTGGAGGGGATTAGTTTAAGAATGTAAAATATTAATGGATAATAAAGTCTGGATCACGTTTTACTGATGTTTTTTTTCCCTTAATAGCTGATGAGCATTGTTACCTTCTGTTACTGACGCTCTTTATCTTTGAATTTTAGTTGAGGAAGTGGCTCTTGGAGTCCTGATAGTACAAGTACCTTTTGACCTCTTTAATTAAGCTAATTTTTGACACTGCAGTAACACAGACTTGCCAGCAGGTGTCACCTACAAAGTTATGCAGTTTAGTGTGGGAATGTTAAATCATAGTGGTTAATGCATTTTGGTTGAAGTTTTACTGATGAGTTTGAGTCCTGATAGCAAAAGTACCTTTTGGCCTCTGTGAGATGAACTCATGTTTGACTCTTGGGGTGAATTTACTTGATATAAGCTTTCAGATACAAAATTCTGCATGGTTTAGTATAAGAATGTAAAATAATAGTGGATGATGAACAGTGGCAGGAAGCACCTCCCTTTAACGGGAAGAAACCTCGAACAGAACCAGGCTCAGAGGTGGGGGGCTTTCTGTCAGGATTCGTGTTGGGTGGAGGTTGGACAGAGAGAGAGACAGAGAGAGAGAGAGAGAGAGAGAGAAAGAGAGACAACACAAACAGCAACTATACAACAGCAGCTTTCGCACTGACAATAGGAATGTGACTAATAAATTAGCACTATGGTAGCACTGAAAAACATGACGAGTGGCCCACAATCCAGCAGAACCAGCAGCAGGACCAGGACCAGGACCAGGACCAGGATCCACAGGAACCAGAGAACCACAGCCAGGAGAACCAGGACCAGGATCCACAGGAGCCTGAGAGATGAGAAAAGCACAGCAAGATACCAAGTTAGTAACAGACATTAAAGAGACATGAAGCATAAGGAGAGGAAGAGGAGGATAGAGAATAGAGAGGAGCCCAGTGCATCATGGGAGTCCCCTGGCAGTCTAAGCCTATAGCAGCATAACTAGGGGCTGGTCCAAGGCCTGATCCAGCCCTAAACTATAGGCTTTATCACTAAGGACGGTTTTTAGCCTACTCTTAAATGTAGAGAGGGTGTCTGCCCACTGAACCCAAACTGGAACGACATTCCACAGGTGACGAGCCTGATAGCTGGCTCCTGCACTACTTTTGAAGACTTTGGGAACCACCAGTAGGCCTGCATCCTGGGAGCACAAGATTTAGATGGCACTCTGTGTTACAAAAAATTACAAAACACTGCTAATTGTTTCATTCCTCGCCTATAGTATATATGACCTATAAACTCTATTTTGAGGGAGTGCTGGCCGCTACTTTCATTTAAAGTGGTCAAATAGAACATCTGTTGTTGTACAGGAGCCATTTTGATCCATTGAGACAGGAGGGGAGAGGATAGAGGTTTAACAGGCTGATGATGAACAAGATGATGAATTACATTAGTAAGATCAAGTTTCTTAAGATAATTTGTCTGTGTTCATCATACGTTCATTTTCATGTTTTCTCCCCAAACTAAGCTTATTGTGGACACAGGAGGTGAATTGTGTTTCTGGGTCTGACAGGTCTGAAATCCTGTGCAGGAAACACTGGCACACCTGAAATTCTGTACAGGAAACACTCAGAATAGTTAAGAAACTTGATCTAACTAATGTAATTCATCATGTTTAAGATAATTTGTCTTGTGTTCATCATACGTTCATTTTCATGTTTTCTCCCCAAACAAAGCTCATTGGACACAGGAGGTGAATTGTGTTTCTGGTTCTGACAGGTCTGAAATCCTGTGCAGGAAACACTGGCACACCTGAAATCCTGTACAGGAAACACTCAGAATAGTTAAAGATGATGAATTACATTACAAAACAGAAATTCAGGTATCAGCACCAAAACACAACATCATAACTTCATCTGTACTGTGTAAACTTGCAATATTGAAGTTTAGTTATACATCCCCTGTTTTTATAGTGGTGGTGGGTCTGATCTCCTACAATAACGAGGAGGACTATTTGATGGTGTCAGCATGTTCGTTTGTTTGCAAAATGAGGAGTTCAGAGATCAGCTATTTATCAGCACACCATGAGAACCACCCTCCGCGACCCGCAGAAGATTTACCAGCAGCACTGTTGGTCAAAGGCCAGGAAGATTGCAAGGGAGCCCACTCACCCCAGCCACAGACTGTTCTCTCTGCAGGTTGGCGTTACCGCTGCCTGAGGGCTAACACAGAGATGATGAGGAGGAGCTTCTTTCCTCAGGCCATCCGTCTGCTGAACCTGGAACAATAGACTTTATGGACAATCTATTCACAACCTGCAATATTCTGTCATGCTTTTAAATACATCAACATATTCTGCACACACCCACATATCTTGCACAGGTTAAGACTTTCTGGTTTATTTATTCATATATCCCTATTTTATGTGTATATATATATATATACACACACTGTTGCCCATAAAGTTGGAATAATACCCCCAATTTTGTTAAAGCCTGAATACACGGTTTTCCAAACATATCACAGTGAAACTTAAACCACAATTAACCTTTGCAGAGTTTGATCAATAAAGTTGAGAAGATATACACTTTATTTATCAAGAATAAATCACATTGTCACAATCATTTCATGAGAAGAGGTAAAAAACACTTTATTCCAACTTTATGGGTAACAGTATATATCTATATATATATATATATATTTTTTTTTTTAATTTATTATTATTATTATTTTTTTTTTTTCCATTATCGTTTCAGTCTGGAACAGGCTTTTTTTTTTCCTGCAAAACTAAAGCAGCCTGCAACTGCCCACACAGGAGGAGGATGCCAGATGCCTCTCTTATGGCCTGCTTTAAGTGCAAAGATTGGGACATACTGCTAGGGACCCGACACAGGGCACAGGACAATAACAATAACCTAGACAATGACATTGACTTAATGCTTGACTGCACTATGGACTACATAAAGTCTATAGAGACACGGTTATACCAGCAAGGACTGTTCACCATTTTCCCAATAATAAAACCTGGATCACCAGTGACATTAAGACACTCATCAACCAGAAAAAGGAGGCCTTTGGGGATGGAAGCAAAGAGAGGTTGAAATAGTGCAAAAAGAGCTAAACAGGAGTCTAAAACAGGCCAAGGAGGGGTACAACAGGACAGTGGAGAGACAGCTGCAGCACAGCCACACCAGAGAGGTGTAGGGTAAATGATGACTACCAATAGCTACAACACTTAAGCTGGTGATGAGGACAGGGCCATTGAGTTGAATTGACTTAAACAGGTTCTACATTAGGTTTGACAAGGTGGCCAGTTTCCCCCCGTCCATGAAGGCTCAGCCTAACCCATCCCCTGGCTCCAGCATCTCCTCCACTTTGTCACAGCCTTGGGCTGTGGCTGCATCTCCTCTCTCACCTGAGCCTTCTCTGTCTCTCAAAAGGTTGCATCCAGGAAAAGCAGCTGGCCAGGATGGTGTGTGTCCGAGACTGCTTAGGGTCTGTGCAGCCCAAATGATGGAGCCTCTCCAGAGGACCTTCAACCTGAGCCTGCAGACAGAAAGGGTTCCAGTTCAGTGGAAACATCACGTCTCATTCCATTGTCCAAAGTAGGGCACCCAAACAACAACAGACCATTTGCCCTCAGATCACATATCATGAAGACACAATAGTGGCTGCTTTCTCTGCCTCCTGAGACCATAGTGTGAACATGCACTTGATCCTCTACAGTTTGGGTACCAGGAAAATTGGGAGTGGAAGATGCCCTCCTCTACATGCTCCAGTGGGCTGAGTCTAACTTGGATGAGCCAGGTGGTTATGTGAGGATTATATTCTTTGACTTTTCAAGTGTTTTCAATACATCCAACCTCCCACACTTAAGAGATAAGCTTGAAAAGATGGGGTTAGATCCCTCATTCTGTTCTGGATCACACAGGACGAGCACAGTTCATCAGGCTGGGGAAATGTGTCTCTGGGGCAGTGGTGAAAAGGGGTGCACAAGGGACTGTTCTGCCTACACTCCTGTTCACCCTGTACATTTGACTTTAAATATAACTCTGAGTCTTGCCAGAGCTAGAAATATTCTGATGACAATGTCATCCTCTTTACCACACCCTGGCAGGGCAGAGCAGCAGTTACAGTGGAAAGCTCCTCTCGCTGCGGATGAGGACTGAGCAGTACAGAGGATCCTTTGTTCCCACAGCCATCAGACCCCCATAACTCATAACCCCCACTCAGACAGACTTCTCTCTGTCACCAGGTGTCACTCCGTCAATGAGCTGAAGCAGAGTAGAAATGAAAAGCCTGTATTGCACATTTGCCAGACTTCATTGTCTCACTGACTACAACTTATTTATTATTTCTCCATTTTATTCAATTCAATTTTATTTAAATAGTGAAAATTTGCTGAGTTACATTGCTGAGTGATTGTCAGAAGGCACCTTAACTCTAAACCTCTTAACTCTGAGTATCAGCCTATTAAACCTCTATTCTCTCTCCTCCTGCATCTGTATGAATGGTCTCCTTCTGGGTATCCCTCACCTGGCCTGAACCTCTGGAAGGACAAAAAATGGTGTGAGAGAATGTTTATGGATCTATTACAGTCAGTGAGCCAGCGAATGCTTTGGGGTATTGGATCAGGACAGTACTTCGATGGTCAGGTGAGAGAGTGGAAAAAAGTCCATGCTTACTGTTTAGGCTGGATGTTAATAAAACACTAAAGGACAGGGTGATTTATAAGAATGACTTGATTTTGAATACTCATATAATCACTTAATTCATCATCATCATCGTGTTTTAAACATATATTCCATGTTTTTACCATGCTTATTGAGAGCACTAACTTGATCCAGGATGCTAAGATGATGCCAGGTCTCTGTAAAGATGTGAGCCCTCTCACACTGTGACCAGCTAAGCAGCCTTATCTTGCCTCCTATCGGCTGCCTCTCCTCTTCTGGAGGGGGTGGTGGTCTGGCTGGGTGGTTGGAAGATGCTGTAGGCAGTTATCAACTCGGAAGTACTGCTTTAATCCAAAACCTTAATTCAAACGTGTAATTCTGCTATAGGTTATATTTTTTAAAAAGTGTTTCAGCAATAAATACAAAAATAATGAACCGATTATAACAACAATGCAGCGAATTTGAGCAGCTGCATGTGGCTGCAGAGGCCATCAGCAGGAGAATATTCAAAGAATTTTCGAATGGTTTAGGTGAATATCGAATCATATGTTCGCTTGAAATGCACACTACTGTCGGAAAATCTAGCCTAGACAGCAAAGGAGAAGCGAAGCTAGACCATGGTGTAATACAGGCAACAGCTAGCATACCTAACTAACGTTGAAGATGCATTCTATTCATAAAGTAGGACTGAAATACACAGTAACTGTAGCTAGCAAACTGCGGTGCACATTATAAGACAGCAGCTCTGATTTATCACGACAGAAAGCAACTTGGAGCAACTGAACAAGAACGAAAAACTCACCACTAAATACATGAACACTGCTGTGCTATCAAGATGAGAATATCTGACTCACATGTTTACAGATCCATTCATTTAATCTGGTGGTCGCCTTGATCCAACGCAGGCAAGAGCAAGTTCTTTCATCAGCCGCTAATAATGACCATGTAATTCAGCTATCGCACACTGTAGTGACGTTTAAACAGCTACATCTGGCTGCAGATGCAATCTGCAGGAATTTTAGGTGAATACTGAATGTGTTTTTGTTTGAAATGCATATTACTAACAGAAAATCTAGCATAAGCAGCAAAGGAAAACATAAACGAGACCTAGGCATCTTCAAGGATGACAGCTAGTTTACTACCATGGAAGGAGATGATAAAACACTGAGGATTAGGTGCATGAAATGGCGTCGACGGTGCACAGAGAGTGTTGCTAACAAAATGCAGGACACATTATAAGCTAGCAGTTTGCTCTGAACCATGAGAGATGTGTGAAAGCATTCTGCTATTAATCGCTGCAGTTCTTATGCATTTCGGTCGATATTCTCTGGGTTCTTTGTGCAAGAGCTACACCTTTGCTAGTCGGTGATCCTAGTTAATTATGTCGTCATTACTAGGCCCACGCGGAGCTGGCAGAATTCCAAGAACAACTCTGCAGTTTTTTAAGAATTTTAAACTAAATAATCCACTGGATTCCGCCGACCGTCATTCTGAGAACTGTACATAGGAGCATACACGGTCTGCCTCCCTCTGCACATGCTTGGCTTTGATCTCTTGGTGGTCGCGCGTTTTGCCGTTCATGTGTTCACGCGCTCAGTCACTGCAGCGGCGCGGGCACACTTCACGGGAACGGGAAGCGCGTGAACGCGAAGTGATCAAAGGCGGCATGTGCAGAGAGAATCAAACGGTGTATGCTCCCATGTGTCCTTCTCAGAATGAAGGTCGGCAGAATCCAGTGGATTACTTTTTTGCTTGTAATGTGAATCGACAATCTTCATCTAAGACAACAAGGTAAGTTTACAATTCTTAAAAAACTGCAGAGCTCTCCTCAGAATTCTGCCAGCTCCGTGTGAGCCTGGTAATGACAACGTAATAAGCTAGAAAACCTGTATGAGCTCTTGCACACAGTTTTTAATAACCCAGAAAATATGACCGAAATGCACAAGAACTGCAGCGTTTGGTAGCAGAATGCTTTAACACACCTCTCATGATTCAGAGCAAGCTGCTAGCTTATAATGTGTGCTGCATTTTGTTAGCTACACTTTCTGTGCACCGCCATCGCCGTAGAATGTCATTTTATGTACAAAACCTTGGGGTTTTTAATCTCCTTCCATAGTTAAATACATGGTCATTATTAGTTTGCTCAGTAAGCTAGCTGGTATCCCTGAAGATGTCTAGGTCTAGCTTATGTTTACCTTTGCTGCAGATGCTAGATTTTCCATTAGTAATGGGCATTTCAAACAAAAACACATTCAGTATTCACCTAAAATTCTGTTCACACTTCACAACAGTGTTGCATTCATTGTTGTAGCACATTTGACTTATGACAGAATTACTTTACTTACTTATTACTCAGCTCAGTTTTGAAACTTTATGTGAATCTATTTACCACAAGTTGTAAGATCAGGGGTAGAAGGGAGCCTGCTGTTGCTGCCAGTTCAAAATAGTGAGCATTTGCTGAGTTACATTGCTGAGTGATTGTCGGAAAGCACCTGAACTCTTTCCCTCTTAACTCTGCTGAGTATCACCCTGTTAAACCTCTATTCTCTCTCCTCCTGTCTCAATGGCTCAAAAATGGCTACTGTACAACAACAGATGTGCTATTTGAGCACTTTACAGCTCTCTGTGAGACATTGTACTGCTACAGTCTACTCCAACTAGCAGGACCAGCTGTAGTCTAGTAGCTGATAAACCAAAAGTCTTCAGATGAAAGTGTGGGGAATTTTATTATTACTTCTGATCACTACTTATAAAAGGCCAATTATACAATACTGAGCCTCAAATTTGTACTAACTGCGCTAAATATATATGTAACAGAGTAAGTACTAACAACATCATATAACCAATTACAGAACACTGGATTTGAATTAACACTATTAATGTATTGATTAACGTTACCACAAGCTGTATGACCTTTATTTGAACTAACTAAATGACCTGTGAGTGAACTAATAACACTATATAACCAACCATTAGAATCATTTGTGTTGCTAACATTGGAAGCTCAGTTCTTACTGACAATGTATGTACTGTGTTAATCAACAGGGAGAGACTTATTAATGCAATGCACCGCCACAGGGAAGAGCCATACCCCATAGTTGCGAAAGAGGGGAACAAGCACTGGCCCCAGGTTCTGAAGGGCCAGACACATGACGATCAGGTGGGACATTTATGGCAAGAAAGCACAAGCACGCTTACATGCACTACAATACACACCTCATAAACTACCTCTTACACCATATACTGGAAGCTCCAAGGGATAGGCTAGTGGAAGGCTGTCATTGTAACAGCAGGATGAGATAGCTGTAGGGGAGGATGCTCTCAGAAAGACTCCATTGTAAGAAGCTCCCACATGATAGGGAAAGGTCACTAGGGAGGATACTTTGTTACAGGTAACAATAAGATGCCAAGAGGCTGGGACCAGCCTGTGCACCAACAAAGGGAGGGCTAAGTCTAAACCGCGGTTACTCCCCAACTAGACAACCAATCAAAAATAATTGTATTCTTGCTGGAATGTATATACTGTTACTGCATATGTGTTTCGGGGCTCACTCTTTGACCTGTTGGCTACAGACTAACAGCTTGCTGACTGTGGTTTTCAGAGCTCAGACTGAGTCCTTGGCCAAGCTCAATACTTATTCACACAGAAAATAAAACACCTTAAATGAGAGAAGTTGCCTGTCCTTCATCGAAAAAACGAACACGCTGACAAATTGGTGACCCCGACGTGATTTCGAGGAAAAGGACGACGGGCAGAGTCCCCGGACCCGCCATCCAGGGCCTGGACATCTCCTTGCGACCCTCTGGACACTCACACGGCGCCACATCTCAAAGGTAAGCAGAAACCTGTTGTGATAAACCAAATTCTGCATAGTTTAGTATTGCAAATACCTTAGAGTGTGAGTGTTTGGAGGTAAGCAAAGAGAACTAAATTGCTGAATTTAAAAGCTGGACTGTGATGTTTCCTTCTGTGGGAATAATGTTGTGATATAACTGGCACTAAGCCAAAGTAGTGAAAAAACCTCGCGAGTAAAGAGAAAAAGAGATAAAGAAGAGGCCTGAAAAGAGATAAAGAGTAAAATCCCCCGGCGAGGGGCTCCACCTAAGAGTGGGGATCTGAACTAAATAACTATACCAGTGCAGCGGGGGCAGCGCCTGCGGGATTGTGACGACCCCAATGCAGCTGAAGAATTAGAGTAAGGAAATTACCCTAAAGAGGGGCTCCTCCGGCGTGTGGAGTTTGTGTGGTAGTAAAATAAAGGTATACCAGAGGAAAGAGCCAGCGCCTGCGGGAGATGCGACTCTTATCCTGCTGAAGAATTAAAATTACAATTAAGGATTGACGAGGCCAGTGCAAAAGACCTGGTAGAGAGCCTGCGGGACAGTTGCCCGGCCCGTTTGGAACGGCATGTTGGAGAGTGAATTACGCATGGTAGCTGACGAGTGCCTTGTTGTCTCACCTCCAGTGTGGTGCACTGGGTCGTCCTAAAAAGGTCAAATTGAAAGCCACGCCATATTGTAGTTTAGTAGTTTTTTACGTGTCTTGTGTGTGTTCTTGATGCAATTTGGATGCTGTTTTGTATTTCTGTGGATATTAGAGCTCCATTGAAGTAGAACTAAGGAGCAGTTTGGTAAAAGCGGGTTTTGTGACGTCACAAAACTGCTGAGGAGTAGAGAGGAGGAAAAGGAGGGGGGAGAGTCCGCTCACAGCTGAACGGTGACTCTCCGGTAGTAAAAAAAAAAAATAAAAAAAAGGGAGAGAAGATAGAAAAGGGGGGAGATTGGCTACTGAGAGAAGGGATTGAGTGTGTTGTGCTCCTGCTGAACTGCTCTGACTGCAAAATATAGCTATAAAGTTGGGTTAAAAGACGCGGAGAAAGACGCAGCACTAATGTCCATGAGGAGTTCTCGGAGCAGCAGAACACACTTAAGTCCACATGAGCTGCTGACAGGTTGGCCTATGCCTGGTCCTCCCAGTGAGGCGGGGCATACGCCCCTGTTGGATGTGTGGCAATTTGACTGTGACGACTACATGAAATCTCTGACTGACCCTACTCGAGCTTTGTCTACACAGGTCCAACAGGTCGAGCAGAGACCAGAAGCAGCTGTTGTCCCGCCTCCTGCACAGGTACAAGTGGGTGACTGGGTACGGGTGAAGGTCCACAAGAGAATGTGGTCGGAACCCAGGTGGTCTGGACCGTGGGAGGTAACTGAGCGCACCTCACATGCAGTCCAGGTAAAAGGTAAAGCAGGAGCAAATTGGCACCACCTCACACATTGTGTACCAGCAGACCCGCCCTCTCGGACATTACGAGAGGTTAGAAGTGATTTGGCTGACTTTTCCAAAACATAGGCACATTTGATAACCAAGCATGTACTCCAGCCCGCTTAGGGCAATGAGAGCCTCCATACAAGACAACCCACCACTATGGGGTGCGCTCGCAATCATTGTTAACATTGTGGGATTTCCCTTGATGTGGTGGGAAATACTAATGCCAAAGCACCATGTGGTTCTGAATGTGGCCACTTCAGTCCCATGCCCCACCACACCAATGCAATCCACAGCTGTTGTAACACCCCTCCCACTGTCTCAACAGGTGATCCCCAAGCGCAGAGTCACCAGGAGAGTCAGTGGATGGTCTCCCAGGGAGACCATCATCTGGTATCCCCCGGCAGTGAACATAACCTTCACTGAAGGAGTGACTGAAACGGTAATGGTAGATTTCTGTTCTGTGATCCCCTGTAGAAGTGTTGCAGCCGCAAAAGCCTTCCAACGGTCAGATAAGTATGTGTGCATGGTGTACAGCAACAACAGAGCAAGCCGACAGTGTTCTGTCTGGCCCCAGGCGGTCTGGACAACCAGTAGAACAGACTGGGGATCCAAAATTCCTAACAGGGATGATTGCTATGATTTAAAGGGAAGGCTGACGGTGGTAAAAGGACAGGTGCCTAACGACTGTGGTCTAACCTCATGTAACCCAATCCTCTTCACACTGCGTAACCCACAAAAATGTGATTCTCGTTTGTATACTCTGGCAGCCTATGTTTCAGGCAAAGATCCAAAAGGATGGGTTTACTTCAACATAAGACCCAGATCGGCTTCGGCAGGGGACGACAGAACAGGTATTGCCAAACACACTCCCGGGCCCCAAATTCGCCAACCAACCAACCTCGTTACCTATCTCAATGCCACCACTCTTAGGCAATTGGTTGCCGAGGAGACAGGCTTCACACAGGCTAATGCATGGTTGGACTGGGTGATGTATTCGGCAGCAGAGTTGAAAGTCAAAAATTGTATTGCATGTGCTCCCACCAGGCCTGTGTTGGGCACTGTACCGTTCAGACTCACTGTGTATAATGACCCTGTTGGTTTTGGTTGCATGCTTCAGCTGTTCACCTCTCCCAGCCTGCCGAATGACATCAGATGTCGCACCCTGCATTACCTGCTGCCTGCTTCTCCAACAACAGTTATCCCACCTCCCTTCACACCGTTCGCAGCCAACTACACGTGTTTCTGGCGGCAGGCAGACTCTGGCGTGGAGGTAGGAACCCTGACTTGGTGTAATGTCACGTTTAATGTTAGGACCGCCTCCACGTCCATCCCATTGGGCATGAATGGCATGACTACAGCTAGAGCTGACACTTGGTGGTTTTGTGGTGGACGGACTTTATTTCCTGTGCTGCCTAGGAACTGGGTGGGGATCTGTGCTCTGGTCCAGCTGGTTATGCCTTTCTATGCTCTGCCTCTAACTGAATCTGCCTTACAGAACCTGCAGAGGGAGGGGGGCTCTTCCAGCCCCTGTTCCAAACGCTCCACTGTGCCAGGGAGTTTCAATCCATCCATCTATATTGACGCCATAGGGGTCCCTCGGGGAGTCCCAGATGAGTATAAGGCGCGGAATCAGATTGCTGCAGGGTTTGAATCAATGTTTTTCTGGTGGTCTACGACCAATAAGAATGTTGATTGGATTAACTACATTTACTATAACCAGCAGAGGTTTATGAACTACACCAGGGATGCAGTTGCAGGCCTACACGAGCAGTTGGACAAGACTAGCCTGATGGCCTGGCAAAACAGGATGGCGCTGGACATGTTGCTAGCCGAACAAGGTGGGGTTTGTAAGATGTTTGGTTCTGCCTGTTGCACGTTCATCCCCAACAACACTGCCCCTGACGGTTCTATAACTCGAGCCTTGCAGGGACTCACTTCTCTGTCTGAGGAGCTGGCTGAGAATGCAGGGATTAATGACCCCTTCAGCTCCATGCTAGACACTTGGTTTGGAAAATGGAAGGATCTGTTCATGTCCATTCTTGTCTCCATAGCTGTGTTCGGTGCTATTCTCGTGTTGTGTGGCTGCTGCTGCATCCCCTGTGTTCGCACACTGGCAAATCGCCTGATAGTTACTGCACTCGCCAAGGAGACTCCTCAGCCCCCACCGTACCAAATGACTATGCTGACAGAGGAGGAGGAGTGCCTTGATGATTATGTCATCGTGTCCCAGCCCTCACACACCTCTACTCTGGGGCAAAAGGAGGGACCTGGGTTTTTTGATTACTAGTCTGGTGGATTCACACCCAAAGGGTGTGAAAGGAGGGATTTGTGGGGAATTTTATTATTACTTCTGATCACTACTTATAAAAGGCCAATTATACAATACTGAGCCTCAAATTTGTACTAACTGCGCTAAATATATATGTAACAGAGTAAGTACTAACAACATCATATATAACCAATTACAGAACACTGGATTTGAATTAACACTATTAATGTATTGATTAACGTTACCACAAACTGTATGACCTTTATTTGAACTAACTAAATGACATGTGAGTGAACTAATAACACTATATAACCAACCATTAGAATCATTTGTGTTGCTAACATTGGAAGCTCAGTTCTTACTGACAATGTATGTACTGTGTTAATCAACAGGGAGAGACTTATTAATGCAATGCACCGCCACAGGGAAGAGCCATACCCCATAGTTGCTAAAGAGGGGAACAAGCACTGGCCCCAGGTTCTGAAGGGCCAGACACATGACGATCAGGTGGGACATTTATGGCAAGAAAGCACAAGCACGCTTACATGCACTACAATACACACCTCATAAACTACCTCTTACACCATATACTGGAAGCTCCAAGGGATAGGCTAGTGGAAGGCTGTCATTGTAACAGCAGGATGAGATAGCTGTAGGGGAGGATGCTCTCAGAAAGACTCCATTGTAAGAAGCTCCCACATGATAGGGAAAGGTCACTAGGGAGGATACTTTGTTACAGGTACGGCTGCTGGATGAAGGTCGTGATGCCAAGAGGCTGGGACCAGCCTGTGCACCAACGAAGGGAGGGCCAAGTCTAAACCGCGGTTACTCCCCAACTAGACAACCATCCATCCATCCATCCATTTTCTATACCGCTTATCCGTCAGGGTCGCGGGGGGAGCTGGAGCCTATCCCAGCTGACTTCGGGCGAGAGGCGGGGTACACCCTGGACTGGTCGCCAGCCAATCGCAGGGCCACATACAGAGACAGAGACAGAGACAGACAGACAACCTTTCACTCTCACACTCACACCTACGGGCAATTTTAGAGTTACCAATTAACCTAATGTGCATGTCTTTGGATTGTGGGAGGAAGCCGGAGTACCCGGAGAGAACCCACGCTAGCATGGGGAGAACATGCAAACTCCACACAGAAACACCCCGGATTCAAACCGGGATTCGAACCCGGGACCTTCTTGCTGTGAGGCAACAGTGCTAACCACAGCACCACCATGCTGCCCACTAGACAACCAATCAAAAATAATTGTATTCTTGCTGGAATGTATATACTGTTACTGCATATGTGTTTCGGGGCTCACTCTTTGACCTGTTGGCTACAGACTAACAGCTTGCTGACTGTGGTTTTCAGAGCTCAGACTGAGTCCTTGGCCAAGCTCAATACTTATTCACACAGAAAATAAAACACCTTAAATGAGAGAAGTTGCCTGTCCTTCATCGAAAAAACAAACACGCTGACAAAAGGATTGTCAGAATAGTAAAAGGAAGACCTCAGAAGCTATATGGCATTGAAATAAACTCTCGAGCTGATCAATATTCAGCCATAGTAGCCATTTTTGATCCAAACATCTTAATAGCCTTACCCAGTAATTGAGTCCAGTGTGCTGGACACAGAGTGCCATCTAAATCTGCTGGACCTGCAGTGCAGCAATTAACCAAAGATGGAAGAAATTAATATCATGTGCAGTATGGAGAACAAGCTTGAGTCTTTCTCTAACTTTACAATACCTCCTTATGAGGTGTAACGCATGAAGGATATGCTGATATACCCTACCCTACCTGACCACCTCAAAATCACATCTCTGCCACTTAGCGAACACTGTACTACATTTTCACTAGTAGAGTTAGGTTAATAGTTAACAGTACTATGTTAATTTAAATGACCATGTAATGTTTTCAGCTAGTGTAAAAGTATTTGCTGGCATATACATTCTCTCACTCCTTTTTTGTCCCTTCCAGCTGGATCCAAGCAACCGTTTCAACCCAAGATGGTCAGACCTGGTGACGAAGCCCCAGAATTAGATGTGGGTCACCCACGCAGATGCAATCACCTTTCCACATATCTCCAGGACTATAAAGTAAGGTCTCCAATGAGACACTACATTCCTATCAATATGAAGGCAAAAAACTACTCCTGTAATGCACTTCAGTGATGAAGTTCATTACACTGAAATTTCTAAAATGTGTTGCAGTGGTATGTTGAGCTGTTCATAGATGTAATGTTAATGCTAACCATAACATTACCCAAAAGCCGGCAGCTGCAGCTGATTCAAGTTCATGTTTATGTAATGTTCTACAACAGTACTTGCAGTGGTTTGTTAGGCTCTATAAGGTAGGAAACCATAAAAACGGGTCATGAGCGACTATTGTAGTTCACTGAGTTTAGTATGCTATAGAAAATAGTGACACTGGGTTCCATACTCCATTGGTTGGAGCAGCTAACTTCATTGTCCTGCATGTGTGAAGCACCTGCAAATGCCTGCTGGCCCATGCTTGTTAGGTGTGAGGGGCATGGGATAAATAGAGGAAAGGAGAGAAGTACTGAACAAATACTGTTTCAAATTCAACTTTCTCTGACTAAAGTTATATTGTCTGTAGATAAGAAATGCACATCTCACTGAAATGAATAGATTTTTGTCATGTGTCTACATAGGTGCCATAGGGGTTCAAGGCCAGGAATCAGATTGCTGCTGGGTTCGAATCATCACTATGTTGGTGGTGCACAGCTGATAAAAATGTAGACTGGATAAATTATATCTATTACAACCAGCGGAGATTAATTAATTTTACTCATGATGCCCTTGTGGGTCTGGAGGAGCAGCTGGCTGCCACTTTATGCCACTAATGGCATGGCAAAATAGAATAGGATGGCCTTAGACATGTTGTTAGTGTAACAGGTCTCAGATAGAGAACCCATTAACAGAAAAGAATCCTGTATGAACAGGAGAAAGAATGAGACGGGCGACAGTGCTTCTGGTCAGTTCAGCATCACTCAGCGGAATTTAATTACCAATACAAAACAAAATACATATGCTAATTATAGCACCATTACTTCCTATTCTCAAATAAAAACACACATTCTCGACTCAAATTAATCCTGAGTTCATTGTATTATTATTCATACATCCTCATTCAGTTTATTAACTGAGCTAATATGTAGTTCTCTACAACTTGAAAGAAAACGTTATTGTAAAATACAATTTGTTTGTACGTATTCCCTCATTTAACCCATAGTGCAAATGAATGGAGGCTTAGCACATTGCTAATGATAACTGTTGTTCCTATATAAATGTGTTAGCTGAAGACTGACAAACATTTAACTTTCTAAGGTGCTTTCAACATAACAATCCAAATACATACACATTAAACAATAACACCAAATGTATATGTATTTAGCTGGCTTAACAGAAAAAAACGGTTATTAGCCCGAAATGGAATGTTCTGGAGCCAAAATGTTTACCGCCGGCGCCATCTTGGGCCACCCCCAACACAAAGGAAAACTAAACCGTACGCTTCTACTATTTCACAGAACCAATATATACTCCTACCATTACATTTAAATGTAGTGTAAAACCGTATGTGGTAATACAAGTTTTCAAAATATTACCAACCTGTATGAACAGGAGAAAGAATGAGACGGGCGACAGTGCTTCTGGTCAGTTCAGCATCACTCAGCGGAATGAGGAAGTAAACAAGGGTCCGTTCTAAAGGAGGGTCCCAAACAGAAGCAAAGCACCACACTGCCTCCTACTGGCCACACTGAAATGTTCTAAGTGTGTAACACAATGAGGGCTTGTCATTTGACTTGAGAGATATCGACCATTATATCATATTATATGACCATCATATTAGTACATTTATCACACTGAAATAACCCTTTCAAAATAAAAGAAACAAAATTACATAAATGTGACCATACATTTCATGTGCGTCACATTAGCAGAAACTGGTGGAACATGTAAAATGTTTGGTGACTCATGTTGTACCTTTATTCCCAACAACACTGCCCATGATGACTCAGTAAGAAGAGCCCCTTGAAGGCCTCGAAACCCAACGTGAAGAAATGGCAGTAAATTCTGGCACAGATACAAGCCTCAGGCTAGTTTGACTCAGTGTATGGCAGGTGGAAAACTCTGATTCTATCATGTCTCACGGGGGTTGTTATTGCTTTGAATTTACTAACTTTCTGTGGTTGCTGTGTAATCCCATGTGGTGGCTTTGTCTATTGTACGGATGATCCACCCCTGTCTCTCATCAGATGGGCAGATTTGAGAGACTGCCCGAAGATGATCCAGTCCATGCTCAGCGAAATAACACTACATGTTTTCTCATAAATAGCATTTGACAATGTACCTTAAATCTTATGGAGGTGGTACATTTGATGGTTGAATTCATGATGTGAGCACTGTGTGATTAATGAATAATCAAAAGGGGGGAGTGTAATGGGAAAATTGTTGACGAATGCTGACTGTGCATACTGACAGAAGAAGCACCAACTGCATTTAACTACTGTTTCTCCCTACACTGAGTCAAGGCTGACTCACGTAAGGCAACTATCACTATTGTGATAAGTTCTCCTCTTACATATATCAATTCTGTCTGTACCAACTGTACGTAACTACAGGTTACTCCTGTAGTGGGCCAAATTGATCTCTGCCTAAACTGTACTCACTAGATAAGATGTTTTTGTGTACATCATGATGACAAAACCTCACACACTGTGTTGTATAACTATACTGTGTGTGAGACTCTCTGGAGCTCACACTTCGGCAGAGACTACTGTCTCAGTGTTTTATTCTTGTACAAGAAGAGCGGACAGTTCACACAGTTTGTGTCTCTCCGTCTATTCAGAATAAGATTTTCCACAACAGTGCTTACTTACCTACTTTGAACAAGACATGGTGTTTCCACTGAACTGGAACCCTTTCTGTCTGCAGGCTCAGGTTGAAGGTCCTCTGGAGAGGCTCCATCATTTGGGCTGCACAGACCCTAAGCAGTCTCGGACACACACCGTCCTGGCCAGCTGCTTTTCCTGGATGTGACCTTTCGAGAGACAGAGAAGGCTCAGGTGAGAGAGGAGATGCAGCCACAGTGTTAGTGCTGTGACAAAGTGGAGGAGATGCTGAAGAGGTGATGGGTTAGGCTGAGCCTTCAAAGGACGGGGGGAAACTGGCCACCTTGTCAAACCTAATGTAGAACCTGTTTAAGTCAACTCAACTCAATGGCCCTGTCCTCATCACCAGCTTAAGTGTTCTCCTTGTAGCTAGTGATAGTCCTCATTCACCCTACACCTCTCTGGTGTGGCTGTGCGGCAGCTTTCTCTCCACTGTCCTGTTGTACACCTCCTTGGCCTGTTTTAGAGTCCTCTTTAGCTCTTTTTGCACTATTTTGCACCTCTCTTTGCTTCCATCCCCCAAGGTCTCTGGTTGAGGAGTGTTTTAATGTCACTGGTGATCCACAGTTTATTGCTGGTATAACCGTGTTTTTATAGACTTCGGACTCCATAGTCCATTGACACCATTATGTCAATATCATTGTCTAAGCTATTGTTATTGTCCTCTGCCCCTAGCAGTATGCCCCAATCTTTGCACTTAATGCAGGCCATAAGAGATTTGCTGGCATCTGGTGTCCTTGTCCTGAGCGTGTGGGTAAGGCTGCTTTAGTGCACAGGTTTTGTAGGAAATAGGAATTCCTTATTGGGGATCAATAAAAGTCTAAAAAGTATAGAAAACTTGTCTAATATGAGAAGAATTTGGAGTAAGCTGCTAACCTCACTACCCTATAATATTTAAAATACGTTGCAGTCATATGTTAGGCTGTGTCATAGCTTTAATATTATTCTAGGACCTCTGATACTTCTGGGTATTGTGTACTATGTAAAAATGGAATGAATAACTTTGTTAATGGTAATAATAATAATGTAGCCTTAGTTTGCAGCTATCTCCAATATGTGTACATGTATCAAAGGCTAAAGCATTATGGCCTTCATCACACCACACTCAGATAGAAGTCTCTGAATTTTGTACCCTGTGAATGGTAAATTATGCAGGTTAAGTTAGTCCAGATCAAGTTTTAATGATATGTTTGGGTGCTGACAGCAAATGTGCATTTTAACTTTCTCTCAGTGGAGTAAGAACAGGTTTGATACTTGATGTGAAACTGCATTCCACAAAATCTAGACTCTAGAGTCGTGAAAATGGTGAATTGTGCAGGTTAAGGTAGTCCAGATAAAGCTTTAATAGTTAGCGTTCTAATACTCAAATGTACATTTTGATCTTCTTTTGCACAAATAAATTGAATTTTGGCACTCGATGTGAATACACTTAAAAACAGCTATGAGATGGAAACCTCTGCTTTGTTTATACTTCGAATGGTAAATGACAGAATAGCAGAATAATAACAGAATAGCACAGAGGAAGTTATGATGATGTGTTTGGGTGCTGATGGAAGTAAAAAGTCCTCCCAAAGGCTGGAATTTCAATACAGGAAACACTCTAAATGGCTAAAGATGATTAATTACATTAGTTGAATCAAGTTTCTCTTTCTAACAAGTGCACTGTATGTAATTGTTCATTTTAAGGTTCTCTTGGTGAAATAAGATCAATTTGACGTTGGAGTCTTCACACAAGCTGGCCGATGTAAGTTGCCTACTTTGCAAACACTCATAATAGTTAAAAAGATGAATTTTATTCAAGTTTCTCCAGTTTCTCTAGCTAACTATTCTGCATTGAGCAAATGTTAATTTTGATGTTCTTTCACCAATCTAAGCTGATTTTTGACAGTAGAGGTAAGGTGTTGCCTCCTCTTCTAATGCATCACCCATGCATTTGGTTATATTCTGGAGGTCTACAAAATCCTCTGATGTAGCTGCATCCTGAAAATGCTCCACTGTGTGCTCTTGAGATCACACCCTAAATTTCCACCAGTGCTTTTTTTTTACACAGGGTTTTTAGCATGATAGTCAGGTGATCAGAGCCAGCGGTATGGGGTAAGAATAAGAATAAGACCGACTTTATTTATCCCGGAGGAAATTGTTGGGCCAGAGTGCGATACAGAGGTCGTCACAACAATAATAAATATTAAAATACAAAATTAAACAGAAACTTAGACACATTAAAATACAATTAAATAGTCTGTCCCTTTTTTAAAACAAAAAGTACAGATTGAAAAGTACAAATTTGTGAGAAGTGTCACAGTGTGTGAGGTGAAGTGTGCAAAGTAAGTGAAACTGTACAGAATAGACTAAGTGCAAAGTGCAAACTGCAAAACGGGAGACAAAGTGAAAGGGAATGACCTTTACGGTTACTGCACATGATTCTGCTGAATGAGTCCATTACGTGTCCCTCCTGCTGGTAGAGGAGGCGTTATACAGTCTAATAGCCACAGGTAGGAAAGACCTCCTTTGGCGTCCATTGGTTGGAGCAGCTAACTTCATTGTCCTGCATGTGTGAAGCACCTGCAAATGCCTGCTGGCCCATGCTTGTTAGGTGTGAGGGGCATGGGATAAATAGAGGAAAGGAGAGAAGTACTGAACAAATACTGTTTCAAATTCAACTTTCTCTGACTAAAGTTATATTGTCTGTAGATAAGAAATGCACATCTCACTGAAATGAATAGATTTTTGTCATGACCCGTTATTTTGAGGGAATGTCGGCCTCTAGTTTGATTTAGAGTTTCTAGGTCATATATACTACAGGTGAGGAATGAAACAATTATCTGTGTTTTGAGTCATTTTTTGAAAGCCAGCAGGGCCAGAGTAGAAAATCTCTGTAGCAGTATACCACAGCCTTAGATATTCAGCTGGAACATAGAAATCTCTGCTTTCTTTAATCTAAGAATGGTAAGTAATACAAGATTAAGCAGTATATGAAAGCAGCAATTATATTCATATGTTACTGATATCTAAATGTCCATTTTCATCTTCTGTCACTCTATTAAGCTTGATTTGGAAACTTGATGTGAATATACTTAAAAACTGCTTTAAGATGGAAACCTCTGCTTTTTTCATCCTTACAATGGTAAATAATACAAGTTTACACAGCACAGACAAAGTTCTGATGTGTTTTGGTTCTTATACCTGGATGTCCATTTTGATCCTCTCACTCTAATTAGCTTGATTGTGACACTTAGAGTGAACATACTTGAAAACAGCTGGAACATGGAAATCTCTGCTTTTTTCATCCATATAATGGTAAGTAATACAAGTTTACACAGCAGAGACGAAGTTCTGATGGTGTGTTTGGGTCGCTCTAATAAGCTTGATTCTGATACTTAAAGTGAACATAGTTGGAAACAGCTGGAACATAGAAATCTCTACTTTCTTTATACTGAGAATGGGAAGTAAGTAAGTTGTAGCAGTACAGATGAAATTATATTCATATGTTTGGGTACTGTTATTTAAAAGTCCATTTTCATATTACATATGTCACTCTAGTAAGCTTGATTTGGAAACTAGATGTGAATATACTTAACAACTGCTATGAGATGAAACCTCTGCTTTTTTCATCCTTGCAACTGTAAATATTTCAAGTTTCGAAAACAGCCGGGACCTTGGAACTTTTGCTCTGTTTATACTTAGAATGGTAAATATTGCAAGTTTACACAGCACAGAGGAAGTTATGATGCTGTGTTTTGGTGCTGATACCTGAATGTCTGTTTTAGTCGTCTCTCGGCCTAATGAGCTTGTTTAAGACACTTGATATGAAAACACTCGAAACACTCGAAAACAGCCGGGACCTTGAAACTTTTGCTCTGTTTATACTTAGAATGGTAAATATTGCAAGTTTACACAGCACAGAGGAAGTTATGATGCTGTGTTTTGGTGCTGATAGCTGAATGTCTGTTTAGTCGTCTCTCGGCCTAATAAGCTTGTTTAAGACACTTGATATGAAAACACTCGAAAAACACTCTGAAACAGCCGGGACCTTGAAACTTTTGCTCTGTTTATACTTAGAATGGTAAATATTGCAAGTTTACACAGCACAGAGGAAGTTAGGATGCTGTGTTTTGGTGCTGAGAGCTGAATGTCTGTTTTAGTCGTCTCTCGGCCTAATAAGCTTGTTTAAAACACTTAATATGAAAACACTCGAAACACTCTGAAACAGCCGGGACCTTGAAACTTTTGCTCTGTTTATACTTAGAATGGTAAATAATGCAAGTAAACATGGCACAGAGGAAGTTATGATGCTCTTGGCCTAATAAGCTTGTTTAAGACACTTGATATGAAAACACTCGAAACAATTTCTATACAGGACACACTCTAAAAAGCTATAGATGATGAATTACATTAGTTGGATGAAGTTTCTCCAGGTAATTTGTCTGTATTCAACATGTGTTCATTTTGGTGGTCTCTCGCCATTCTAAGCTTATTTTGGACACAGGAGGTGAAATGTGTTTCCAGGGGCTGGCAGACCTGAACTTCTGTACAGGAAACACTCAGAATAGTTAAAGATGATGAATTACATTAGTGGGATCAAGTTTATCCAGCTAATTTGTCTGTGTTCATCATACATTCATTTTCATGTTTTCTCCCCAAACTAAGCTCATTGTGGACACAGGAGGTGAATTGTGTTTCTGGGTCTCACAGGTCTGAAATCCTGTGCAGGAAACACTGGCACACCTGAAATCCTGTGCAGGAAACACTCAGAATAGTTTAAGATGATCAATTATATTAGTAAGATCAAGGTTCTTTAGATAATTTGTCTGTGTTCATCATACGTTCATTTTCATGTTTTCTCCCCAAACTAAGCTCATTGTGGACACAGGAGGTGAATTGTGTTTCTGGGTCTGACAGGTCTGAAATCCTGTGCAGGAAACACTGGCACACCTGAAATTCTGTGCAGGAAACACTCAGAATAGTTAAGAAATTTGATCTAACTAATGTAATTCATCGTGTTTAAGATAATTTGTCTGTGTTCATCATACGTTAATGTTCATGTTTTCTCCCTAAACTTAAGCTCATTGGACACAGGAGGTAAATTGTGTTTCTGGGTCTACCGGTCTGAAATCCTGTGCAGGAAACATTGGCACACCTGAAATCCTGTGCAGGAAACATTGGCACACCTGAAATCCTGTGCAGGAAACACTCAGAATAGTTTAAGATGATCAATTATATTAGTAAGATCAAGGTTCTTAAGATAATTTGTCTGTGTTCATCATACGTTCATTTTCATGATTTCTCCCCAAACTAAGCTCATTGTGGACACAGGAGGTGAATTGTGTTTCTGGGTCTGACAGGTCTGAAATCCTGTGCAGGAAACACTGGCACACCTGAAATTCTGTACAGGGAACACTCAGAATAGTTAAGAAACTTGATCTAACTAATGTAATTCATCATGTTTAAGATAATTTCTCTGTGTTCATCATACGTTCATGTTCATGTTTTCTCCCCAAACTAAGCTCATTGGACACAGGAGGTGAATTGTGTTTCTGGATCTGACAGGTCTGACAGGTCTGAAATCCTGTGCAGGAAACACTGGCACACCTGAAATTCTGTACAGGAAACACTCAGAATAGTTAAGAAATTTGATCAAACTAATGTAATTCATCATGTTTAAGATAATTTGTCTGTGTTCATCATACGTTAATGTTCATGTTTTCTCCCTAAACTTAAGCTCATTGGACACAGGAGGTGAATTGTGTTTCTGGGTCTACCGGTCTGAAATCCTGTGCAGGAAACATTGGCACACCTGAAATCCTGTTCAGGAAACACTCAGAATAGTTTAAGATGATCAATTATATTAGTAAGATCAAGTTTCTTAAGATAATTTCTCTGTGTTCATCATTTGTTCATTTTCATGTTTTCTCCCCAAACTAAGCTCATTGTGGACACAGGAGGTGAATTGTGTTTCTGGGTCTGACAGGTCTGAAATCCTGTGCAGGAAACACCGGCACACCTGAAATCCTGTGCAGGAAACACTCAGAATAGTTTAAGATGATCAATTAAATTTGTAAGATCAAGTTTCTTAAGATAATTTCTCTGTGTTCATCATACATTCATTTTCATGTTTCCTCCCCAAACTAAGCTCATTGGACACAGGAGGTGAATTGTGTTTCTGGATCTGACAGGTCTGATAGGTCTGAAATCCTGTGCAGGAAACACTGGCACACCTGAAATTCTGTGCAGGAAACACTCAGAATAGTTAAGAAATTTGATCTAACTAATGTAATTCATCATGTTTAAGATAATTTGTCTGTGTTCATCATACGTTAATGTTCATGTTTTCTCCCTAAACTTAAGCTCATTGGACACAGGAGGTGAATTGTGTTTCTGGGTCTACCGGTCTGAAATCCTGTGCAGGAAACATTGGCACACCTGAAATCCTGTGCAGGAAACATTGGCACACCTGAAATCCTGTTCAGGAAACACTCAGAATAGTTTAAGATGATCAATTATATTAGTAAGATCAAGGTTCTTAAGATAATTTCTCTGTGTTCATCATTCGTTCATTTTCATGTTTTCTCCCCAAACTAAGCTCATTGTGGACACAGGAGGTGAATTGTGTTTCTGGGTCTGACAGGTCTGAAATCCTGTGCAGGAAACACTGGCACACCTGAAATTCTGTACAGGAAACACTCAGAATAGTTAAGAAACTTGATCTAACTAATGTAATTCATCATGTTTAAGATAATTTGTCTGTGTTCATCATACGTTCATGTTCATGTTCATGTTCATGTTTTTTCCCCAAAATAAGCTCATTGGACACAGGAGGTGAATTGTGTTTCTGGGTCTGACAGGTCTGAAATCCTGTGCAGGAAACACTCAGAATAGTTTAAGATGATCAATTATATTTGTAAGATCAAGTTTCTTAAGATAATTTCTCTGTGTTCATCATACATTCATTTTCATGTTTCCTCCCCAAACTAAGCTCATTGGACACAGGAGGTGAATTGTGTTTCTGGATCTGACAGGTCTGACAGGTCTGAAATCCTGTGCAGGAAACATTGGCACACCTGAAATCCTGTGCAGGAAACATTGGCACACCTGAAATCCTGTTCAGGAAACACTCAGAATAGTTTAAGATGATCAATTATATTAGTAAGATCAAGTTTCTTAAGATAATTTCTCTGTGTTCGTCATTCGTTCATTTTCATGTTTTCTCCCCAAACTAAGCTCATTGTGGACACAGGAGGTGAATTGTGTTTCTGGGTCTGACAGGTCTGAAATCCTGTGCAGGAAACACTCAGAATAGTTTAAGATGATCAATTATATTTGTAAGATCAAGTTTCTTAAGATAATTTCTCTGTGTTCATCATACATTCATTTTCATGTTTCCTCCCCAAACTAAGCTCATTGGACACAGGAGGTGAATTGTGTTTCTGGATCTGACAGGTCTGACAGGTCTGAAATCCTGTGCAGAAAACACTGGCACACCTGAAATTCTGTACAGGAAACACTCAGAATAGTTAAGAAACTTGATCTAACTAATGTAATTCATCATGTTTAAGATAATTTGTCTGTGTTCATCATACGTTCATGTTCATGTTTTCTCCCTAAACTTAAACTCATTGGACACAGGAGGTGAATTGTGTTTCTGGGTCTACCGGTCTGAAATCCTGTGCAGGAAACATTGGCACACCTGAAATCCTGTGCAGGAAACATTGGCACACCTGAAATCCTGTTCAGGAAACACTCAGAATAGTTTAAGATGATCAATTATATTAGTAAGATCAAGTTTCTTAAGATAATTTCTCTGTGTTCGTCATTCGTTCATTTTCATGTTTTCTCCCCAAACTAAGCTCATTGTGGACACAGGAGGTGAATTGTGTTTCTGGGTCTGACAGGTCTGAAATCCTGTGCAGGAAACACTGGCACACCTGAAATCCTGTGCAGGAAACACTCAGAATAGTTTAAGATGATCAATTATATTTGTAAGATCAAGTTTCTTAAGATAATTTCTCTGTGTTCATCATACATTCATTTTCATGTTTCCTCCCCAAACTAAGCTCATTGGACACAGGAGGTGAATTGTGTTTCTGGATCTGACAGGTCTGACAGGTCTGAAATCCTGTGCAGGAAACACTGGCACACCTGAAATTCTGTACAGGAAACACTCAGAATAGTTAAGAAACTTGATCTAACCAATGTAATTCATCATGTTTAAGATAATTTGTCCGTGTTCATCATACGTTAATGTTCATGTTTTCTCCCCAAACTAACCTCATTTGACACAGGAGGTGAATTGTGTTTCTGGATCTGACAGGTCTGAAATCCTGTGCAGGAAACACTGGCACACCTGAAATTCTGTACAGGAAACACTCAGAATAGTTAAGAAACTTGATCTAACTAATGTAATTCATCATGTTTAAGATAATTTCTCTGTGTTCATCGTACGTTCATTTTCATGTTTTCTCCCCAAACTAAGCTCATTGGACACAGGAGGTGAATTGTGTTTCTGGATCTGACAGGTCTGACAGGTCTGAAATCCTGTGCAGGAAACACTGGCACACCTGAAATTCTGTACAGGAAACACTCAGAATAGTTAAGAAACTTAATTTAACCAATGTAATTCATCATGTTTAAGATAGTTTGTCCATGTTCATCATACGTTAATGTTCATGTTTTCTCCCCAAACAAAGCTCATTGGACACAGGAGGTGAATTTTTTTTCTGGGTCTGACAGGTCTGAAATCCTGTGTAGGAAACACTGGCACACCTGAAATCCTGTACAGGAAACACTGGCACACCTGAAATCCTGTACAGGAAACACTCAGAATAGTAAAGAAACTTGATCTAACTAATGTAATTCATCATGTTTAAGTCAATTTCTCTGTGTTCATCATACATTCATTTTCATGTTTTCTCCCCAAACTAAGCTCATTGGACACAGGAGGTGAATTGTGTTTCTGGGTCTGACAGGTCTGACAGGTCTGAAATCCTGTGCAGGAAACACTGGCACACCTGAAATTCTGTACAGGAAACACTCAGAATAGTTAAGAAACTTAATTTAACCAATGTAATTCATCATGTTTAAGATAGTTTGTCCGTGTTCATCATACGTTAATGTTCATGTTTTCTCCCCAAACAAAGCTCATTGGACACAGGAGGTGAATTTTTTTTCTGGGTCTGACAGGTCTGAAATCCTGTGCAGGAAACACTGGCACACCTGAAATCCTGTGCAGGAAACACTGGCACACCTGAAATCCTGTTCAGGAAACACTCAGAATAGTTTAAGATGATCAAATACATTAGTAAGATCAAGTTTCTTAAGACAATTTGTCTGTGTACATCATACGTTCATCATACGTGTTTTCTCCCCAAACAAAGCTCATTGGACAGAGGAGGGGAATTTTTTTTCTGGGTCTGACAGGTCTGACAGGTCTGAAATCCTGTGCAGGAAAGACTGGCACACCTGAAATTCTGTACAGGAAACACTCAGAATAGTTAAGAAACTTAATTTAACCAATGTAATTCATCATGTTTAAGATAGTTTGTCCGTGTTCATCATACGTTAATGTTCATGTTTTCTCCCCAAACAAAGCTCATTGGACACAGGAGGTGAATTTTTTTTCTGGGTCTGACAGGTCTGAAATCCTGTGCAGGAAACACTGGCACACCTGAAATCCTGTGCAGGAAACATTGGCACACCTGAAATCCTGTTCAGGAAACACTCAGAATAGTTTAAGATGATCAAATACATTAGTAAGATCAAGTTTCTTAAGACAATTAAGTCTGTGTACATCATACGTTCATCATACGTGTTTTCTCCCCAAACAAAGCTCATTGGACAGAGGAGGTGAATTTTTTTTCTGGGTCTGACAGGTCTGAAATCCTGTGCAGGAAACACTGGCACACCTGAAATCCTGTACAGGAAACACTCAGAATAGTAAAGAAACTTGATCTAACTAATGTAATTCATCATGTTTAAGTCAATTTCTCTGTGTTCATCATACATTCATTTTCATGTTTTCTCCCCAAACAAAGCTCATTGGACACAGGAGGTGAATTGTGTTTCTGGATCTGACATGTCTGAAATCCTGTGTAGGAAACACTGGCACACCTGAAATTCTGTTCAGGAAATGCTCAGAATAGTTTAAGATGATCAAATACATTAGTAAGATCAAGTTTCACTCATTCAAGTATCACATTAGTTGGATGAAGTTTCTTAAGATAATTTGTCTGTTTTCAACAGTGTCCATTTTGGCTTTCTCTCATCATTCTAAGCCTATTTTGGACACAGGAGGTGAATTATCTTTCCACATCATCTTTAACTATTCTGAGTGTTTTCTGGGCAGAAATGTAAGTCTATCAGTCCATGGTAAAATATTTCACCTCCTGTGTCCAAGAATGGTCTTAGAATGGTGAGAGAAAGCCAAAATGGACACTGTTTAATACAGACAAATTATCTTAAGAAACTTGATCTTACTAATGTAATTCATCATCTTTAACTATTCTGAGTGTTTCCTGTACAGAAGTTCAGGTTTGCCAGCCCCTGGTAAGATAATTCACCTCCTGTGTCCAAAATAGGCTTAGAATGGTGAGAGAAAGCCAAAATGGAAACTGTTGAAAACAGACAAATTATCTTAAGAAACTTCATCCAACTAATGTGATACATCATCTTTAACTATTCTGAGTGTTTTCTGGGCAGAAATGTAAGTCTATCAGTCCATGGTAACATATTTCACCTCCTGTGTCCAGGATAGACTTAGAATGGTGAGAGAAAGCCAAAATGGACACTGTTTAATACAGACAAATTATCTTAAGAAACTTGATCTTACTAATGTAATTCATCATCGTTAACTATTCTGAGTGTTTCCTGCACAGAAGTTCAGGTTTGCCAGCCCCTGGAAAGATAATTCACCTCCTGTGTCCAAAATAGGCTTAGAATGGTGAGAGAAAGCCAAAATGGACACTGTTGAAAACAGACAAATTTTCTTAAGAAACTTGATCTTACTAATGTAATTCATCATCTTTAACTATTCTGAGTGTTGTCTGGGCAGAAATGTAAGTCTATCAGTCCATGGTAACATATTTCACCTCCTGTGTCCAAGATAGACTTAGAATGGTGAGAGAAAGCCAAAATGGACACTGTTGAAAACAGACAAATTATCTTAAGAAACTTCATCCAACTAATGTGACACATCATCTTTAACTATTCTGAGTGTTTTCTGGGCAGAAATGTAAGTCTATCAGTCCATGGTAACATATTTCACCTCCTGTGTCCAGGATAGACTTAGAATGGTGAGAGAAAGCCAAAATGGACACTGTTAAAAACAGACAAATTATCTTAAGAAACTTGATCTTACTAATGTAATTCATCATCTTTAATTATTCTGAGTGTTGTCTGGGCAGAAATGTAAGTCTATCAGTCCATGGTAACATATTTTACCTCCTGTGTCCAGGATAGACTTAGAATGGTGAGAGAAAGCCAAAATGGACACTGTTTAATACAGACAAATTATCTTAAGAAACTTCATCCAACTAATGTGATACATCATCTTTAACTATTCTGAGTGTTTTCTGGGCAGAAATGTAAGTCTATCAGTCCATGGTAACATATTTCACCTCCTGTGTCCAGGATAGACTTAGAATGGTGAGAGAAAGCCAAAATGGACACTGTTAAAAACAGACAAATTATCTTAAGAAACTTGATCTTACTAATGTAATTCATCATCTTTAACTATTCTGAGTGTTTCCTGTACAGAAGTTCAGGTTTGCCAGCCCCTGGAAAGATAATTCACCTCCTGTGTCCAAAATAGGCTTAGAATGGTGAGAGAAAGCCAAAATGGACACTGTTGAAAACAGACAAATTATCTTAAGAAACTTGATCTTACTAATGTAATTCATCATCTTTAACTATTCTGAGTGTTTCCTGTACAGAAGTTCAGGTTTGCCAGCCCCTGGAAAGATAATTCACCTCCTGTGTCCAAGATAGACTTAGAATGGTGAGAGAAAGCCAAAATGGACACTGTTTAATACAGACAAATTATCTTAAGAAACTTGATCTTACTAATGTAATTCATCATCTTTAACTATTCTGAGTGTTTTCTGGGCAGAAATGTAAGTCTATCAGTCCATGGTAACATATTTCACCTCCTGTGTCCAGGATAGACTTAGAATGGTGAGAGAAAGCCAAAATGGACACTGTTAAAAACAGACAAATTATCTTAAGAAACTTGATCTTACTAATGTAATTCATCATCTTTAATTATTCTGAGTGTTGTCTGGGCAGAAATGTAAGTCTATCAGTCCATGGTAACATATTTTACCTCCTGTGTCCAGGATAGACTTAGAATGGTGAGAGAAAGCCAAAATGGACACTGTTTAATACAGACAAATTATCTTAAGAAACTTGATCTTACTAATGTAATTCATCATCTTTAACTATTCTGAGTGTTTCCTGCACAGAAGTTCAGGTTTGCCAGCCCCTGGAAAGATAATTCACCTCCTGTGTCCAAAATGGGCTTAGAATGGTGAGAGAAAGCCAAAATGGACACTGTTGAAAACAGACAAATTATCTTAAGAAACTTGATCTTACTAATGTAATTCATCATCTTTAACTATTCTGAGTGTTGTCTGGGCAGAAATGTAAGTCTATCAGTCCATGGTAACATATTTCACCTCCTGTGTCCAAGATAGACTTAGAATGGTGAGAGAAAGCCAAAATGGACACTGTTAAAAACAGACAAATTATCTTAAGAAACTTCATCCAACTAATGTGATACATCATCTTTAACTATTCTGAGTGTTTTCTGGGCAGAAATGTAAGTCTATCAGTCCATGGTAACATATTTCACCTCCTGTGTCCAGGATAGACTTAGAATGGTGAGAGAAAGCCAAAATGGACACTGTTGAATACAGACAAATTATCTTAAGAAACTTCATCCAACTACTGTAATTCATCATCTTGAACTATTCTGAGTGTTTCCTGTACAGAAGTTCAGGTTTGCCAGCCCCTGGAAAGACAATTCACCTCCTGTGTCTAAAATAGGCTTAGAATGGTGAGAGAAAGCCAGAATGGACACTGTTGAATACAGACAAATTATCTTAAGAAACTTCATCCAACTACTGTAATTCATCATCTTGAACTATTCTGAGTGTTTCCTGTACAGAAGTTCAGGTTTGCCAGCCCCTGGAAAGACAATTCACCTCCTGTGTCTAAAATAGGCTTAGAATGGTGGGAGAAAGCCAAAATGGACACTGTTGAATACAGACAAATTATCTTAAGAAACTTGATCTTACTAATGTAATTCATCATCTTTAACTATTCTGAGTGTTTTCTGGGCGGAAATGTAAGTCTATCAGTCCATGGTAACACATTTCACCTCCTGTGTCTAAAATAGGCTTAGAATGGTGAGAGAAAGCCAAAATGGACACTGTTGAATACAGACAAATTATCTTAAGAAACTTCATCCAACTACTGTAATTCATCATCTTGAACTATTCTGAGTGTTTTCTGGGCGGAAATGTAAGTCTATCAGTCCATGGTAACACATTTCACCTCCTGTGTCTAAAATAGGCTTAGAATGGTGAGAGAAAGCCAAAATGGACACTGTTGAATACAGACAAATTATCTTAAGAAACTTGATCTTACTAATGTAATTCATCATCTTTAACTATTCTGAGTGTTTTCTGGGCGGAAATGTAAGTCTATCAGTCCATGGTAACACATTTCACCTCCTGTGTCTAAAATAGGCTTAGAATGGTGAGAGAAAGCCAAAATGGACACTGTTGAATACAGACAAATTATCTTAAGAAACTTCATCCAACTACTGTAATTCATCATCTTGAACTATTCTGAGTGTTTTCTGGGCGGAAATGTAAGTCTATCAGTCCATGGTAACACATTTCACCTCCTGTGTCTAAAATAGGCTTAGAATGGTGAGAGAAAGCCAAAATGGACACTGTTGAATACAGACAAATTATCTTAAGAAACTTCATCCAACTACTGTAATTCATCATCTTGAACTATTCTGAGTGTTTCCTGTACAGAAGTTCAGGTTTGCCAGCCCCTGGAAAGACAATTCACCTCCTGTGTCTAAAATAGGCTTAGAATGGTGAGAGAAAGCCAAAATGGACACTGTTGAATACAGACAAATTATCTTAAGAAACTTCATCCAACTACTGTTATTCATCATCTTGAACTATTCTGAGTGTTTCCTGTACAGAAGTTCAGGTTTGCCAGCCCCTGGAAAGACAATTCACCTCCTGTGTCTAAAATAGGCTTAGAATGGTGGGAGAAAGCCAAAATGGACACTGTTGAATACAGACAAATTATCTTAAGAAACTTGATCTTACTAATGTAATTCATCATCTTGAACTATTCTGAGTGTTTCCTGTGCAGAAGTTCAGATTTGCCAGCCCCTGGAAAGACAATTCACCTCCTGTGTCTAAAATAGGCTGGTGAGAATGGTGAATTAGAATGGACAATTAGAATGGTGAGAGAAAGCCAAAATGGACACTGTTGAATACAGACAAATTATCTTAAGAAACTTCATCCAACTACTGTAATTCATCATCTTGAACTATTCTGAGTGTCTCCTGTACAGAAGTTCAGGTTTGCCAGCCCCTGGAAAGACAATTCACCTCCTGTGTCTAAAATAGGCTTAGAATGGTGAGAGAAAGCCAAAATGGACACTGTTGAATACAGACAAATTATCTTAAGAAACTTCATCCAACTACTGTAATTCATCATCTTGAACTATTCTGAGTGTCTCCTGTACAGAAGTTCAGGTTTGCCAGCCCCTGGAAAGACAATTCACCTCCTGTGTCTAAAATAGGCTTAGAATGGTGGGAGAAAGCCAAAATGGACACTGTTGAATACAGACAAATTATCTTAAGAAACTTGATCTTACTAATGTAATTCATCATCTTGAACTATTCTGAGTGTTTCCTGTGTAGAAGTTCAGATTTGCCAGCCCCTGGAAAGACAATTCACCTCCTGTGTCTAAAATAGGCTGGTGAGAATGGTGAATTAGAATGGAGAATTAGAATGGTGAGAGAAAGCCAAAATGGACACTGTTGAATACAGACAAATTATCTTAAGAAACTTGATCTTACTAATGTAATTCATCATCTTGAACTATTCTGAGTGTTTTCTGGGCGGGAATGTAAGTCTATCAGTCCATGGTAACACATTTCACCTCCTGTGTCTAAAATAGGCTTAGAATGGTGAGAGAAAGCCAAAATGGACACTGTTGAATACAGACAAATTATCTTAAGAAACTTCATCCAACTACTGTAATTCATCATCTTGAACTATTCTGAGTGTTTCCTGTACAGAAGTTCAGGTTTGCCAGCCCCTGGAAAGACAATTCACCTCCTGTGTCTAAAATAGGCTTAGAATGGTGAGAGAAAGCCAAAATGGACACTGTTGAATACAGACAAATTATCTTAAGAAACTTCATCCAACTACTGTTATTCATCATCTTGAACTATTCTGAGTGTTTCCTGTACAGAAGTTCAGGTTTGCCAGCCCCTGGAAAGACAATTCACCTCCTGTGTCTAAAATAGGCTTAGAATGGTGAGAGAAAGCCAAAATGGACACTGTTGAATACAGACAAATTATCTTAAGAAACTTCATCCAACTACTGTAATTCATCATCTTGAACTATTCTGAGTGTTTTCTGGGCGGAAATGTAAGTCTATCAGTCCATGGTAACACATTTCACCTCCTGTGTCTAAAATAGGCTTAGAATGGTGAGAGAAAGCCAAAATGGATACTGTTGAATACAGACAAATTATCTTAAGAAACTTCATCCAACTACTGTTATCCATCATCTTGAACTATTCTGAGTGTTTCCTGTACAGAAGTTCAGGTTTGCCAGCCCCTGGAAAGACAATTCACCTCCTGTGTCTAAAATAGGCTTAGAATGGTGGGAGAAAGCCAAAATGGACACTGTTGAATACAGACAAATTATCTTAAGAAACTTGATCTTACTAATGTAATTCATCATCTTGAACTATTCTGAGTGTTTCCTGTGCAGAAGTTCAGATGTGCCAGCCCCTGGAAAGACAATTCACCTCCTGTGTCTAAAATAGGCTGGTGAGAATGGTGAATTAGAATGGAGAATTAGAATGGTGAGAGAAAGCCAGAATGGACACTGTTGAATACAGACAAATTATCTTAAGAAACTTCATCCAACTACTGTAATTCATCATCTTGAACTATTCTGAGTGTTTCCTGTACAGAAGTTCAGGTTTGCCAGCCCCTGGAAAGACAATTCACCTCCTGTGTCTAAAATAGGCTTAGAATGGTGAGAGAAAGCCAAAATGGACACTGTTGAATACAGACAAATTATCTTAAGAAACTTCATCCAACTACTGTAATTCATCATCTTGAACTATTCTGAGTGTTTCCTGTACAGAAGGTCAGGTTTGCCAGCCCCTGGAAAGACAATTCACCTCCTGTGTCTAAAATAGGCTGGTGAGAATGGTGAATTAGAATGGAGAATTAGAATGGTGAGAGAAAGCCAAAATGGACACTGTTGAATACAGACAAATTATCTTAAGAAACTTCATCCAACTACTGTAATTCATCATCTTGAACTATTCTGAGTGTTTCCTGTACAGAAGTTCGGGTTTGCCAACCCCTGGAAAGACAATTCACCTCCTGTGTCTAAAATAGGCTTAGAATGGTGAGAGAAAGCCAAAATGGACACTGTTGAATACAGACAAATTATCTTAAGAAACTTCATCCAACTACTATAATTCATCATCTTTAATTATTCTGAGTGTTGTCTGGGCAGAAATGTAAGTCTATCAGTCCATGGTAATATATTTCATCTCCTGTGTCCAGGATAGACTTAGAATGGTGAGAGAAAGCCAAAATGGACACTGTTTAATACAGACAAATTATCTTAAGAAACTTCATCCAACTACTGTAATTCATCATCTTGAACTATTCTGAGTGTTTCCTGTACAGAAGTTCAGGTTTGCCAGCCCCTGGAAAGACAATTCACCTCCTGTGTCTAAAATAGGCTTAGAATGGTGAGAGAAAGCCAAAATGGACACTGTTGAATACAGACAAATTATCTTAAGAAACTTCATCCAACTACTGTAATTCATCATCTTGAACTATTCTGAGTGTTTTCTGGGCGGAAATGTAAGTCTATCAGTCCATGGTAACACATTTCACCTCCTGTGTCTAAAATAGGCTTAGAATGGTGAGAGAAAGCCAAAATGGACACTGTTGAATACAGACAAATTATCTTAAGAAACTTCATCCAACTACTGTAATCCATCATCTTGAACTATTCTGAGTGTTTCCTGTACAGAAGTTCAGGTTTGCCAGCCCCTGGAAAGACAATTCACCTCCTGTGTCTAAAATAGGCTTAGAATGGTGGGAGAAAGCCAAAATGGACACTGTTGAATACAGACAAATTATCTTAAGAAACTTGATCTTACTAATGTAATTCATCATCTTGAACTATTCTGAGTGTTTCCTGTGCAGAAGTTCAGATGTGCCAGCCCCTGGAAAGACAATTCACCTCCTGTGTCTAAAATAGGCTGGTGAGAATGGTGAATTAGAATGGAGAATTAGAATGGTGAGAGAAAGCCAGAATGGACACTGTTGAATACAGACAAATTATCTTAAGAAACTTCATCCAACTACTGTAATTCATCATCTTTAATTATTCTGAGTGTTGTCTGGGCAGAAATGTAAGTCTATCAGTCCATGGTAACATATTTTACCTCCTGTGTCCAGGATAGACTTAGAATGGTGAGAGAAAGCCAAAATGGACACTGTTGAATACAGACAAATTATCTTAAGAAACTTGATCTTACTAATGTATTTCATCATCTTGAACTATTCTGAGTGTTTCCTGTGCAGAAGTTCAGATTTGCCAGCCCCTGGAAAGACAATTCACCTCCTGTGTCTAAAATAGGCTTAGAATGGTGGGAGAAAGCCAAACTGGACACTGTTGAATACAGACAAATTATCTTAAGAAACTTGATCTTACTAATGTAATTCATCATCTTTAACTATTCTGAGTGTTTTCTGGGCGGAAATGTAAGTCTATCAGTCCATGGTAACACATTTCACCTCCTGTGTCTAAAATAGGCTTAGAATGGTGAGAGAAAGCCAAAATGGACACTGTTGAATACAGACAAATTATCTTAAGAAACTTGATCTTACTAATGTAATTCATCATCTTGAACTATTCTGAGTGTTTTCTGGGCGGAAATGTAAGTCTATCAGTCCATGGTAACACATTTCACCTCCTGTGTCTAAAATAGGCTCAGAATGGTGAGAGAAAGCCAAAATGGACACTGTTGAATACAGACAAATTATCTTAAGAAACTTCATCCAACTACTGTAATTCACCATCTTGAACTATTCTGAGTGTCTCCTGTACAGAAGTTCAGGTTTGCCAGCCCCTGGAAAGACAATTCACCTCCTGTGTTTAAAATAGGCTTAGAATGGTGAGAGAAAGCCAAAATGGACACTGTTGAATACAGACAAATTATCTTAAGAAACTTCATCCAACTACTGTTATTCATCATCTTGAACTATTCTGAGTGTTTCCTGTACAGAAGTTCAGGTGTGCCAGCCCCTGGAAAGACAATTCACCTCCTGTGTCTAAAACAGGCTGGTGAGAATGGTGAATTAGAATGGAGTATTAGAATGGTGAGAGAAAGCCAAAATGGACACTGTTGAATACAGACAAATTATCTTAAGAAACTTCATCCAACTACTGTAATTCATCATCTTGAACTATTCTGAGTGTTTCCTGTACAGAAGTTCAGGTTTGCCAGCCCCTGGAAAGACAATTCACCTCCTGTGTCTAAAATAGGCTTAGAATGGTGAGAGAAAGCCAGAATGGACACTGTTGAATACAGACAAATTATCTTAAGAAACTTCATCCAACTACTGTAATTCATCATCTTGAACTATTCTGAGTGTTTCCTGTACAGAAGTTCAGGTTTGCCAGCCCGTGGAAAGACAATTCACCTCCTGTGTCTAAAATAGGCTTAGAATGGTGGGAGAAAGCCAAAATGGACACTGTTGAATACAGACAAATTATCTTAAGAAACTTGATCTTACTAATGTAATTCATCATCTTTAACTATTCTGAGTGTTTTCTGGGCGGAAATGTAAGTCTATCAGTCCATGGTAACACATTTCACCTCCTGTGTCTAAAATAGGCTTAGAATGGTGAGAGAAAGCCAAAATGGACACTGTTGAATACAGACAAATTATCTTAAGAAACTTCATCCAACTACTGTAATTCATCATCTTGAACTATTCTGAGTGTTTTCTGGGCGGAAATGTAAGTCTATCAGTCCATGGTAACACATTTCACCTCCTGTGTCTAAAATAGGCTTAGAATGGTGAGAGAAAGCCAAAATGGACACTGTTGAATACAGACAAATTATCTTAAGAAACTTGATCTTACTAATGTAATTCATCATCTTTAACTATTCTGAGTGTTTTCTGGGCGGAAATGTAAGTCTATCAGTCCATGGTAACACATTTCACCTCCTGTGTCTAAAATAGGCTTAGAATGGTGAGAGAAAGCCAAAATGGACACTGTTGAATACAGACAAATTATCTTAAGAAACTTCATCCAACTACTGTAATTCATCATCTTGAACTATTCTGAGTGTTTTCTGGGCGGAAATGTAAGTCTATCAGTCCATGGTAACACATTTCACCTCCTGTGTCTAAAATAGGCTTAGAATGGTGAGAGAAAGCCAAAATGGACACTGTTGAATACAGACAAATTATCTTAAGAAACTTCATCCAACTACTGTAATTCATCATCTTGAACTATTCTGAGTGTTTCCTGTACAGAAGTTCAGGTTTGCCAGCCCCTGGAAAGACAATTCACCTCCTGTGTCTAAAATAGGCTTAGAATGGTGAGAGAAAGCCAAAATGGACACTGTTGAATACAGACAAATTATCTTAAGAAACTTCATCCAACTACTGTTATTCATCATCTTGAACTATTCTGAGTGTTTCCTGTACAGAAGTTCAGGTTTGCCAGCCCCTGGAAAGACAATTCACCTCCTGTGTCTAAAATAGGCTTAGAATGGTGGGAGAAAGCCAAAATGGACACTGTTGAATACAGACAAATTATCTTAAGAAACTTGATCTTACTAATGTAATTCATCATCTTGAACTATTCTGAGTGTTTCCTGTGCAGAAGTTCAGGTTTGCCAGCCCCTGCAAAGACAATTCACCTCCTGTGTCTAAAATAGGCTTAGAATGGTGAGAGAAAGCCAAAATGGACACTGTTGAATACAGACAAATTATCTTAAGAAACTTCATCCAACTACTGTAATTCATCATCTTGAACTATTCTGAGTGTTTCCTGTACAGAAGTTCAGGTTTGCCAGCCCCTGCAAAGACAATTCACCTCCTGTGTCTAAAATAGGCTTAGAATGGTGAGAGAAAGCCAAAATGGACACTGTTGAATACAGACAAATTATCTTAAGAAACTTCATCCAACTACTGTTATTCATCATCTTGAACTATTCTGAGTGTTTCCTGTACAGAAGTTCAGGTTTGCCAGCCCCTGCAAAGACAATTCACCTCCTGTGTCTAAAATAGGCTTAGAATGGTGAGAGAAAGCCAAAATGGACACTGTTGAATACAGACAAATTATCTTAAGAAACTTCATCCAACTACTGTAATTCATCATCTTTAACTATTCTGAGTGTTTTCTGGGCGGAAATGTAAGTCTATCAGTCCATGGTAACACATTTCACCTCCTGTGTCTAAAATAGGCTTAGAATGGTGAGAGAAAGCCAAAATGGACACTGTTGAATACAGACAAATTATCTTAAGAAACTTCATCCAACTACTGCAATTCATCATCTTGAACTATTCTGAGTGTTTTCTGGGCGGAAATGTAAGTCTATCAGTCCATGGTAACACATTTCACCTCCTGTGTCTAAAATAGGCTTAGAATGGTGAGAGAAAGCCAAAATGGATACTGTTGAATACAGACAAATTATCTTAAGAAACTTCATCCAACTACTGTTATCCATCATCTTGAACTATTCTGAGTGTTTCCTGTACAGAAGTTCAGGTTTGCCAGCCCCTGGAAAGACAATTCACCTCCTGTGTCTAAAATAGGCTTAGAATGGTGAGAGAAAGCCAAAATGGACACTGTTGAATACAGACAAATTATCTTAAGAAACTTGATCTTACTAATGTAATTCATCATCTTGAACTATTCTGAGTGTTTCCTGTGCAGAAGTTCAGATGTGCCAGCCCCTGGAAAGACAATTCACCTCCTGTGTCTAAAATAGGCTGGTGAGAATGGTGAATTAGAATGGAGAATTAGAATGGTGAGAGAAAGCCAGAATGGACACTGTTGAATACAGACAAATTATCTTAAGAAACTTCATCCAACTACTGTAATTCATCATCTTGAACTATTCTGAGTGTTTCCTGTACAGAAGTTCAGGTTTGCCAGCCCCTGGAAAGACAATTCACCTCCTGTGTCTAAAATAGGCTTAGAATGGTGAGAGAAAGCCAAAATGGACACTGTTGAATACAGACATATTATCTTAAGAAACTTCATCCAACTACTGTAATTCATCATCTTGAACTATTCTGAGTGTTTCCTGTACAGAAGGTCAGGTTTGCCAGCCCCTGGAAAGACAATTCACCTCCTGTGTCTAAAATAGGCTGGTGAGAATGGTGAATTAGAATGGAGAATTAGAATGGTGAGAGAAAGCCAAAATGGACACTGTTGAATACAGACAAATTATCTTAAGAAACTTCATCCAACTACTGTAATTCATCATCTTGAACTATTCTGAGTGTTTCCTGTACAGAAGTTCAGGTTTGCCAGCCCCTGGAAAGACAATTCACCTCCTGTGTCTAAAATAGGCTTAGAATGGTGAGAGAAAGCCAAAATGGACACTGTTGAATACAGACAAATTATCTTAAGAAACTTCATCCAACTACTATAATTCATCATCTTTAATTATTCTGAGTGTTGTCTGGGCAGAAATGTAAGTCTATCAGTCCATGGTAATATATTTCATCTCCTGTGTCCAGGATAGACTTAGAATGGTGAGAGAAAGCCAAAATGGACACTGTTTAATACAGACAAATTATCTTAAGAAACTTGATCTTACTAATGTAATTCATCATCTTTAACTATTCTGAGTGTTTCCTGTACAGAAGTTCAGGTTTGCCAGCCCCTGGAAAGACAATTCACCTCCTGTGTCTAAAATAGGCTTAGAATGGTGAGAGAAAGCCAAAATGGACACTGTTGAATACAGACAAATTATCTTAAGAAACTTCATCCAACTACTGTTATTCATCATCTTGAACTATTCTGAGTGTTTCCTGTACAGAAGTTCAGGTTTGCCAGCCCCTGGAAAGACAATTCACCTCCTGTGTCTAAAATAGGCTTAGAATGGTGAGAGAAAGCCAAAATGGACACTGTTGAATACAGACAAATTATCTTAAGAAACTTCATCCAACTACTGTAATTCATCATCTTTAACTATTCTGAGTGTTTTCTGGGCGGAAATGTAAGTCTATCAGTCCATGGTAACACATTTCACCTCCTGTGTCTAAAATAGGCTTAGAATGGTGAGAGAAAGCCAAAATGGACACTGTTGAATACAGACAAATTATCTTAAGAAACTTCATCCAACTACTGTAATTCATCATCTTGAACTATTCTGAGTGTTTTCTGGGCGGAAATGTAAGTCTATCAGTCCATGGTAACACATTTCACCTCCTGTGTCTAAAATAGGCTTAGAATGGTGAGAGAAAGCCAAAATGGATACTGTTGAATACAGACAAATTATCTTAAGAAACTTCATCCAACTACTGTTATCCATCATCTTGAACTATTCTGAGTGTTTCCTGTACAGAAGTTCAGGTTTGCCAGCCCCTGGAAAGACAATTCACCTCCTGTGTCTAAAATAGGCTTAGAATGGTGGGAGAAAGCCAAAATGGACACTGTTGAATACAGACAAATTATCTTAAGAAACTTGATCTTACTAATGTAATTCATCATCTTGAACTATTCTGAGTGTTTCCTGTGCAGAAGTTCAGATGTGCCAGCCCCTGGAAAGACAATTCACCTCCTGTGTCTAAAATAGGCTGGTGAGAATGGTGAATTAGAATGGAGAATTAGAATGGTGAGAGAAAGCCAGAATGGACACTGTTGAATACAGACAAATTATCTTAAGAAACTTCATCCAACTACTGTAATTCATCATCTTGAACTATTCTGAGTGTTTCCTGTACAGAAGTTCAGGTTTGCCAGCCCCTGGAAAGACAATTCACCTCCTGTGTCTAAAATAGGCTTAGAATGGTGAGAGAAAGCCAAAATGGACACTGTTGAATACAGACAAATTATCTTAAGAAACTTCATCCAACTACTGTAATTCATCATCTTGAACTATTCTGAGTGTTTCCTGTACAGAAGGTCAGGTTTGCCAGCCCCTGGAAAGACAATTCACCTCCTGTGTCTAAAATAGGCTGGTGAGAATGGTGAATTAGAATGGAGAATTAGAATGGTGAGAGAAAGCCAAAATGGACACTGTTGAATACAGACAAATTATCTTAAGAAACTTCATCCAACTACTGTAATTCATCATCTTGAACTATTCTGAGTGTTTCCTGTACAGAAGTTCGGGTTTGCCAACCCCTGGAAAGACAATTCACCTCCTGTGTCTAAAATAGGCTTAGAATGGTGAGAGAAAGCCAAAATGGACACTGTTGAATACAGACAAATTATCTTAAGAAACTTCATCCAACTACTATAATTCATCATCTTTAATTATTCTGAGTGTTGTCTGGGCAGAAATGTAAGTCTATCAGTCCATGGTAATATATTTCATCTCCTGTGTCCAGGATAGACTTAGAATGGTGAGAGAAAGCCAAAATGGACACTGTTTAATACAGACAAATTATCTTAAGAAACTTCATCCAACTACTGTAATTCATCATCTTTAACTATTCTGAGTGTTTCCTGTACAGAAGTTCAGGTTTGCCAGCCCCTGGAAAGACAATTCACCTCCTGTGTCTAAAATAGGCTTAGAATGGTGAGAGAAAGCCAAAATGGACACTGTTGAATACAGACAAATTATCTTAAGAAACTTCATCCAACTACTGTAATTCATCATCTTGAACTATTCTGAGTGTTTTCTGGGCGGAAATGTAAGTCTATCAGTCCATGGTAACACATTTCACCTCCTGTGTCTAAAATAGGCTTAGAATGGTGAGAGAAAGCCAAAATGGACACTGTTGAATACAGACAAATTATCTTAAGAAACTTCATCCAACTACTGTAATCCATCATCTTGAACTATTCTGAGTGTTTCCTGTACAGAAGTTCAGGTTTGCCAGCCCCTGGAAAGACAATTCACCTCCTGTGTCTAAAATAGGCTTAGAATGGTGGGAGAAAGCCAAAATGGACACTGTTGAATACAGACAAATTATCTTAAGAAACTTGATCTTACTAATGTAATTCATCATCTTGAACTATTCTGAGTGTTTCCTGTGCAGAAGTTCAGATGTGCCAGCCCCTGGAAAGACAATTCACCTCCTGTGTCTAAAATAGGCTGGTGAGAATGGTGAATTAGAATGGAGAATTAGAATGGTGAGAGAAAGCCAGAATGGACACTGTTGAATACAGACAAATTATCTTAAGAAACTTCATCCAACTACTGTAATTCATCATCTTTAATTATTCTGAGTGTTGTCTGGGCAGAAATGTAAGTCTATCAGTCCATGGTAACATATTTTACCTCCTGTGTCCAGGATAGACTTAGAATGGTGAGAGAAAGCCAAAATGGACACTGTTGAATACAGACAAATTATCTTAAGAAACTTGATCTTACTAATGTATTTCATCATCTTGAACTATTCTGAGTGTTTCCTGTGCAGAAGTTCAGATTTGCCAGCCCCTGGAAAGACAATTCACCTCCTGTGTCTAAAATAGGCTTAGAATGGTGGGAGAAAGCCAAACTGGACACTGTTGAATACAGACAAATTATCTTAAGAAACTTGATCTTACTAATGTAATTCATCATCTTTAACTATTCTGAGTGTTTTCTGGGCGGAAATGTAAGTCTATCAGTCCATGGTAACACATTTCACCTCCTGTGTCTAAAATAGGCTTAGAATGGTGAGAGAAAGCCAAAATGGACACTGTTGAATACAGACAAATTATCTTAAGAAACTTGATCTTACTAATGTAATTCATCATCTTGAACTATTCTGAGTGTTTTCTGGGCGGAAATGTAAGTCTATCAGTCCATGGTAACACATTTCACCTCCTGTGTCTAAAATAGGCTCAGAATGGTGAGAGAAAGCCAAAATGGACACTGTTGAATACAGACAAATTATCTTAAGAAACTTCATCCAACTACTGTAATTCACCATCTTGAACTATTCTGAGTGTCTCCTGTACAGAAGTTCAGGTTTGCCAGCCCCTGGAAAGACAATTCACCTCCTGTGTTTAAAATAGGCTTAGAATGGTGAGAGAAAGCCAAAATGGACACTGTTGAATACAGACAAATTATCTTAAGAAACTTCATCCAACTACTGTTATTCATCATCTTGAACTATTCTGAGTGTTTCCTGTACAGAAGTTCAGGTGTGCCAGCCCCTGGAAAGACAATTCACCTCCTGTGTCTAAAACAGGCTGGTGAGAATGGTGAATTAGAATGGAGTATTAGAATGGTGAGAGAAAGCCAAAATGGACACTGTTGAATACAGACAAATTATCTTAAGAAACTTCATCCAACTACTGTAATTCATCATCTTGAACTATTCTGAGTGTTTCCTGTACAGAAGTTCAGGTTTGCCAGCCCCTGGAAAGACAATTCACCTCCTGTGTCTAAAATAGGCTTAGAATGGTGAGAGAAAGCCAGAATGGACACTGTTGAATACAGACAAATTATCTTAAGAAACTTCATCCAACTACTGTAATTCATCATCTTGAACTATTCTGAGTGTTTCCTGTACAGAAGTTCAGGTTTGCCAGCCCCTGGAAAGACAATTCACCTCCTGTGTCTAAAATAGGCTTAGAATGGTGGGAGAAAGCCAAAATGGACACTGTTGAATACAGACAAATTATCTTAAGAAACTTGATCTTACTAATGTAATTCATCATCTTTAACTATTCTGAGTGTTTTCTGGGCGGAAATGTAAGTCTATCAGTCCATGGTAACACATTTCACCTCCTGTGTCTAAAATAGGCTTAGAATGGTGAGAGAAAGCCAAAATGGACACTGTTGAATACAGACAAATTATCTTAAGAAACTTCATCCAACTACTGTAATTCATCATCTTGAACTATTCTGAGTGTTTTCTGGGCGGAAATGTAAGTCTATCAGTCCATGGTAACACATTTCACCTCCTGTGTCTAAAATAGGCTTAGAATGGTGAGAGAAAGCCAAAATGGACACTGTTGAATACAGACAAATTATCTTAAGAAACTTGATCTTACTAATGTAATTCATCATCTTTAACTATTCTGAGTGTTTTCTGGGCGGAAATGTAAGTCTATCAGTCCATGGTAACACATTTCACCTCCTGTGTCTAAAATAGGCTTAGAATGGTGAGAGAAAGCCAAAATGGACACTGTTGAATACAGACAAATTATCTTAAGAAACTTCATCCAACTACTGTAATTCATCATCTTGAACTATTCTGAGTGTTTTCTGGGCGGAAATGTAAGTCTATCAGTCCATGGTAACACATTTCACCTCCTGTGTCTAAAATAGGCTTAGAATGGTGAGAGAAAGCCAAAATGGACACTGTTGAATACAGACAAATTATCTTAAGAAACTTCATCCAACTACTGTTATTCATCATCTTGAACTATTCTGAGTGTTTCCTGTACAGAAGTTCAGGTTTGCCAGCCCCTGGAAAGACAATTCACCTCCTGTGTCTAAAATAGGCTTAGAATGGTGGGAGAAAGCCAAAATGGACACTGTTGAATACAGACAAATTATCTTAAGAAACTTGATCTTACTAATGTAATTCATCATCTTGAACTATTCTGAGTGTTTCCTGTGCAGAAGTTCAGATTTGCCAGCCCCTGGAAAGACAATTCACCTCCTGTGTCTAAAATAGGCTGGTGAGAATGGTGAATTAGAATGGACAATTAGAATGGTGAGAGAAAGCCAAAATGGACACTGTTGAATACAGACAAATTATCTTAAGAAACTTCATCCAACTACTGTAATTCATCATCTTGAACTATTCTGAGTGTCTCCTGTACAGAAGTTCAGGTTTGCCAGCCCCTGGAAAGACAATTCACCTCCTGTGTCTAAAATAGGCTTAGAATGGTGAGAGAAAGCCAAAATGGACACTGTTGAATACAGACAAATTATCTTAAGAAACTTCATCCAACTACTGTAATTCATCATCTTGAACTATTCTGAGTGTCTCCTGTACAGAAGTTCAGGTTTGCCAGCCCCTGGAAAGACAATTCACCTCCTGTGTCTAAAATAGGCTTAGAATGGTGGGAGAAAGCCAAAATGGACACTGTTGAATACAGACAAATTATCTTAAGAAACTTGATCTTACTAATGTAATTCATCATCTTGAACTATTCTGAGTGTTTCCTGTGTAGAAGTTCAGATTTGCCAGCCCCTGGAAAGACAATTCACCTCCTGTGTCTAAAATAGGCTGGTGAGAATGGTGAATTAGAATGGAGAATTAGAATGGTGAGAGAAAGCCAAAATGGACACTGTTGAATACAGACAAATTATCTTAAGAAACTTGATCTTACTAATGTAATTCATCATCTTGAACTATTCTGAGTGTTTTCTGGGCGGGAATGTAAGTCTATCAGTCCATGGTAACACATTTCACCTCCTGTGTCTAAAATAGGCTTAGAATGGTGAGAGAAAGCCAAAATGGACACTGTTGAATACAGACAAATTATCTTAAGAAACTTCATCCAACTACTGTAATTCATCATCTTGAACTATTCTGAGTGTTTTCTGGGCGGAAATGTAAGTCTATCAGTCCATGGTAACACATTTCACCTCCTGTGTCTAAAATAGGCTTAGAATGGTGAGAGAAAGCCAAAATGGACACTGTTGAATACAGACAAATTATCTTAAGAAACTTGATCTTACTGATGTAATTCATCATCTTTAACTATTCTGAGTGTTTTCTGGGCGGAAATGTAAGTCTATCAGTCCATGGTAACACATTTCACCTCCTGTGTCTAAAATAGGCTTAGAATGGTGAGAGAAAGCCAAAATGGACACTGTTGAATACAGACAAATTATCTTAAGAAACTTCATCCAACTACTGTAATTCATCATCTTGAACTATTCTGAGTGTTTCCTGTACAGAAGTTCAGGTTTGCCAGCCCCTGGAAAGACAATTCACCTCCTGTGTCTAAAATAGGCTTAGAATGGTGGGAGAAAGCCAAAATGGACACTGTTGAATACAGACAAATTATCTTAAGAAACTTGATCTTACTAATGTAATTCATCATCTTTAACTATTCTGAGTGTTTTCTGGGCGGAAATGTAAGTCTATCAGTCCATGGTAACACATTTCACCTCCTGTGTCTAAAATAGGCTTAGAATGGTGAGAGAAAGCCAAAATGGACACTGTTGAATACAGACAAATTATCTTAAGAAACTTCATCCAACTACTGTAATTCATCATCTTGAACTATTCTGAGTGTTTTCTGGGCGGAAATGTAAGTCTATCAGTCCATGGTAACACATTTCACCTCCTGTGTCTAAAATAGGCTTAGAATGGTGAGAGAAAGCCAAAATGGACACTGTTGAATACAGACAAATTATCTTAAGAAACTTGATCTTACTAATGTAATTCATCATCTTTAACTATTCTGAGTGTTTTCTGGGCGGAAATGTAAGTCTATCAGTCCATGGTAACACATTTCACCTCCTGTGTCTAAAATAGGCTTAGAATGGTGAGAGAAAGCCAAAATGGACACTGTTGAATACAGACAAATTATCTTAAGAAACTTCATCCAACTACTGTAATTCATCATCTTGAACTATTCTGAGTGTTTTCTGGGCGGAAATGTAAGTCTATCAGTCCATGGTAACACATTTCACCTCCTGTGTCTAAAATAGGCTTAGAATGGTGAGAGAAAGCCAAAATGGACACTGTTGAATACAGACAAATTATCTTAAGAAACTTCATCCAACTACTGTAATTCATCATCTTGAACTATTCTGAGTGTTTCCTGTACAGAAGTTCAGGTTTGCCAGCCCCTGGAAAGACAATTCACCTCCTGTGTCTAAAATAGGCTTAGAATGGTGGGAGAAAGCCAAAATGGACACTGTTGAATACAGACAAATTATCTTAAGAAACTTGATCTTACTAATGTAATTCATCATCTTTAACTATTCTGAGTGTTTTCTGGGCGGAAATGTAAGTCTATCAGTCCATGGTAACACATTTCACCTCCTGTGTCTAAAATAGGCTTAGAATGGTGAGAGAAAGCCAAAATGGACACTGTTGAATACAGACAAATTATCTTAAGAAACTTCATCCAACTACTGTAATTCATCATCTTGAACTATTCTGAGTGTTTTCTGGGCGGAAATGTAAGTCTATCAGTCCATGGTAACACATTTCACCTCCTGTGTCTAAAATAGGCTTAGAATGGTGAGAGAAAGCCAAAATGGACACTGTTGAATACAGACAAATTATCTTAAGAAACTTGATCTTACTAATGTAATTCATCATCTTTAACTATTCTGAGTGTTTTCTGGGCGGAAATGTAAGTCTATCAGTCCATGGTAACACATTTCACCTCCTGTGTCTAAAATAGGCTTAGAATGGTGAGAGAAAGCCAAAATGGACACTGTTGAATACAGACAAATTATCTTAAGAAACTTCATCCAACTACTGTAATTCATCATCTTGAACTATTCTGAGTGTTTTCTGGGCGGAAATGTAAGTCTATCAGTCCATGGTAACACATTTCACCTCCTGTGTCTAAAATAGGCTTAGAATGGTGAGAGAAAGCCAGAATGGACACTGTTGAATACAGACAAATTATCTTAAGAAACTTCATCCAACTACTGTAATTCATCATCTTGAACTATTCTGAGTGTTTCCTGTACAGAAGTTCAGGTTTGCCAGCCCCTGGAAAGACAATTCACCTCCTGTGTCTAAAATAGGCTTAGAATGGTGAGAGAAAGCCAAAATGGACACTGTTGAATACAGACAAATTATCTTAAGAAACTTCATCCAACTACTGTAATTCATCATCTTGAACTATTCTGAGTGTTTTCTGGGCGGAAATGTAAGTCTATCAGTCCATGGTAACACATTTCACCTCCTGTGTCTAAAATAGGCTTAGAATGGTGAGAGAAAGCCAAAATGGACACTGTTGAATACAGACAAATTATCTTAAGAAACTTCATCCAACTACTGTAATTCATCATCTTGAACTATTCTGAGTGTTTCCTGTACAGAAGTTCAGGTTTGCCAGCCCCTGGAAAGACAATTCACCTCCTGTGTCTAAAATAGGCTTAGAATGGTGGGAGAAAGCCAAAATGGACACTGTTGAATACAGACAAATTATCTTAAGAAACTTGATCTTACTAATGTAATTCATCATCTTGAACTATTCTGAGTGTTTCCTGTGCAGAAGTTCAGATTTGCCAGCCCCTGGAAAGACAATTCACCTCCTGTGTCTAAAATAGGCTGGTGAGAATGGTGAATTAGAATGGACAATTAGAATGGTGAGAGAAAGCCAAAATGGACACTGTTGAATACAGACAAATTATCTTAAGAAACTTCATCCAACTACTGTAATTCATCATCTTGAACTATTCTGAGTGTTTCCTGTACAGAAGTTCAGGTTTGCCAGCCCCTGGAAAGACAATTCACCTCCTGTGTCTAAAATAGGCTTAGAATGGTGAGAGAAAGCCAAAATGGACACTGTTGAATACAGACAAATTATCTTAAGAAACTTCATCCAACTACTGTTATTCATCATCTTGAACTATTCTGAGTGTTTCCTGTACAGAAGTTCAGGTTTGCCAGCCCCTGGAAAGACAATTCACCTCCTGTGTCTAAAATAGGCTTAGAATGGTGGGAGAAAGCCAAAATGGACACTGTTGAATACAGACAAATTATCTTAAGAAACTTGATCTTACTAATGTAATTCATCATCTTGAACTATTCTGAGTGTTTCCTGTACAGAAGTTCAGATTTGCCAGCCCCTGGAAAGACAATTCACCTCCTGTGTCTAAAATAGGCTGGTGAGAATGGTGAATTAGAATGGACAATTAGAATGGTGAGAGAAAGCCAAAATGGACACTGTTGAATACAGACAAATTATCTTAAGAAACTTCATCCAACTACTGTAATTCATCATCTTGAACTATTCTGAGTGTTTCCTGTACAGAAGTTCAGGTTTGCCAGCCCCTGGAAAGACAATTCACCTCCTGTGTCTAAAATAGGCTTAGAATGGTGGGAGAAAGCCAAAATGGACACTGTTGAATACAGACAAATTATCTTAAGAAACTTGATCTTACTAATGTATTTCATCATCTTGAACTATTCTGAGTGTTTCCTGTGCAGAAGTTCAGATTTGCCAGCCCCTGGAAAGACAATTCACCTCCTGTGTCTAAAATAGGCTTAGAATGGTGGGAGAAAGCCAAACTGGACACTGTTGAATACAGACAAATTATCTTAAGAAACTTGATCTTACTAATGTAATTCATCATCTTTAACTATTCTGAGTGTTTTCTGGGCGGAAATGTAAGTCTATCAGTCCATGGTAACACATTTCACCTCCTGTGTCTAAAATAGGCTTAGAATGGTGAGAGAAAGCCAAAATGGACACTGTTGAATACAGACAAATTATCTTAAGAAACTTGATCTTACTAATGTAATTCATCATCTTGAACTATTCTGAGTGTTTTCTGGGCGGAAATGTAAGTCTATCAGTCCATGGTAACACATTTCACCTCCTGTGTCTAAAATAGGCTCAGAATGGTGAGAGAAAGCCAAAATGGACACTGTTGAATACAGACAAATTATCTTAAGAAACTTCATCCAACTACTGTAATTCACCATCTTGAACTATTCTGAGTGTCTCCTGTACAGAAGTTCAGGTTTGCCAGCCCCTGGAAAGACAATTCACCTCCTGTGTTTAAAATAGGCTTAGAATGGTGAGAGAAAGCCAAAATGGACACTGTTGAATACAGACAAATTATCTTAAGAAACTTCATCCAACTACTGTTATTCATCATCTTGAACTATTCTGAGTGTTTCCTGTACAGAAGTTCAGGTGTGCCAGCCCCTGGAAAGACAATTCACCTCCTGTGTCTAAAACAGGCTGGTGAGAATGGTGAATTAGAATGGAGTATTAGAATGGTGAGAGAAAGCCAAAATGGACACTGTTGAATACAGACAAATTATCTTAAGAAACTTCATCCAACTACTGTAATTCATCATCTTGAACTATTCTGAGTGTTTCCTGTACAGAAGTTCAGGTTTGCCAGCCCCTGGAAAGACAATTCACCTCCTGTGTCTAAAATAGGCTTAGAATGGTGAGAGAAAGCCAGAATGGACACTGTTGAATACAGACAAATTATCTTAAGAAACTTCATCCAACTACTGTAATTCATCATCTTGAACTATTCTGATTGTTTCCTGTACAGAAGTTCAGGTTTGCCAGCCCCTGGAAAGACAATTCACCTCCTGTGTCTAAAATAGGCTTAGAATGGTGAGAGAAAGCCAAAATGGACACTGTTGAATACAGACAAATTATCTTAAGAAACTTCATCCAACTACTGTAATTCATCATCTTGAACTATTCTGAGTGTTTTCTGGGCGGAAATGTAAGTCTATCAGTCCATGGTAACACATTTCACCTCCTGTGTCTAAAATAGGCTTAGAATGGTGAGAGAAAGCCAAAATGGACACTGTTGAATACAGACAAATTATCTTAAGAAACTTCATCCAACTACTGTAATTCATCATCTTGAACTATTCTGAGTGTTTCCTGTACAGAAGTTCAGGTTTGCCAGCCCCTGGAAAGACAATTCACCTCCTGTGTCTAAAATAGGCTTAGAATGGTGGGAGAAAGCCAAAATGGACACTGTTGAATACAGACAAATTATCTTAAGAAACTTGATCTTACTAATGTAATTCATCATCTTTAACTATTCTGAGTGTTTTCTGGGCGGAAATGTAAGTCTATCAGTCCATGGTAACACATTTCACCTCCTGTGTCTAAAATAGGCTTAGAATGGTGAGAGAAAGCCAAAATGGACACTGTTGAATACAGACAAATTATCTTAAGAAACTTCATCCAACTACTGTAATTCATCATCTTGAACTATTCTGAGTGTTTTCTGGGCGGAAATGTAAGTCTATCAGTCCATGGTAACACATTTCACCTCCTGTGTCTAAAATAGGCTTAGAATGGTGAGAGAAAGCCAAAATGGACACTGTTGAATACAGACAAATTATCTTAAGAAACTTGATCTTACTAATGTAATTCATCATCTTTAACTATTCTGAGTGTTTTCTGGGCGGAAATGTAAGTCTATCAGTCCATGGTAACACATTTCACCTCCTGTGTCTAAAATAGGCTTAGAATGGTGAGAGAAAGCCAAAATGGACACTGTTGAATACAGACAAATTATCTTAAGAAACTTCATCCAACTACTGTAATTCATCATCTTGAACTATTCTGAGTGTTTTCTGGGCGGAAATGTAAGTCTATCAGTCCATGGTAACACATTTCACCTCCTGTGTCTAAAATAGGCTTAGAATGGTGAGAGAAAGCCAAAATGGACACTGTTGAATACAGACAAATTATCTTAAGAAACTTCATCCAACTACTGTAATTCATCATCTTGAACTATTCTGAGTGTTTCCTGTACAGAAGTTCAGGTTTGCCAGCCCCTGGAAAGACAATTCACCTCCTGTGTCTAAAATAGGCTTAGAATGGTGAGAGAAAGCCAAAATGGACACTGTTGAATACAGACAAATTATCTTAAGAAACTTCATCCAACTACTGTTATTCATCATCTTGAACTATTCTGAGTGTTTCCTGTACAGAAGTTCAGGTTTGCCAGCCCCTGGAAAGACAATTCACCTCCTGTGTCTAAAATAGGCTTAGAATGGTGGGAGAAAGCCAAAATGGACACTGTTGAATACAGACAAATTATCTTAAGAAACTTGATCTTACTAATGTAATTCATCATCTTGAACTATTCTGAGTGTTTCCTGTGCAGAAGTTCAGATTTGCCAGCCCCTGGAAAGACAATTCACCTCCTGTGTCTAAAATAGGCTGGTGAGAATGGTGAATTAGAATGGACAATTAGAATGGTGAGAGAAAGCCAAAATGGACACTGTTGAATACAGACAAATTATCTTAAGAAACTTCATCCAACTACTGTAATTCATCATCTTGAACTATTCTGAGTGTCTCCTGTACAGAAGTTCAGGTTTGCCAGCCCCTGGAAAGACAATTCACCTCCTGTGTCTAAAATAGGCTTAGAATGGTGAGAGAAAGCCAAAATGGACACTGTTGAATACAGACAAATTATCTTAAGAAACTTCATCCAACTACTGTAATTCATCATCTTGAACTATTCTGAGTGTCTCCTGTACAGAAGTTCAGGTTTGCCAGCCCCTGGAAAGACAATTCACCTCCTGTGTCTAAAATAGGCTTAGAATGGTGGGAGAAAGCCAAAATGGACACTGTTGAATACAGACAAATTATCTTAAGAAACTTGATCTTACTAATGTAATTCATCATCTTGAACTATTCTGAGTGTTTCCTGTGTAGAAGTTCAGATTTGCCAGCCCCTGGAAAGACAATTCACCTCCTGTGTCTAAAATAGGCTGGTGAGAATGGTGAATTAGAATGGAGAATTAGAATGGTGAGAGAAAGCCAAAATGGACACTGTTGAATACAGACAAATTATCTTAAGAAACTTGATCTTACTAATGTAATTCATCATCTTGAACTATTCTGAGTGTTTTCTGGGCGGGAATGTAAGTCTATCAGTCCATGGTAACACATTTCACCTCCTGTGTCTAAAATAGGCTTAGAATGGTGAGAGAAAGCCAAAATGGACACTGTTGAATACAGACAAATTATCTTAAGAAACTTCATCCAACTACTGTAATTCATCATCTTGAACTATTCTGAGTGTTTTCTGGGCGGAAATGTAAGTCTATCAGTCCATGGTAACACATTTCACCTCCTGTGTCTAAAATAGGCTTAGAATGGTGAGAGAAAGCCAAAATGGACACTGTTGAATACAGACAAATTATCTTAAGAAACTTGATCTTACTGATGTAATTCATCATCTTTAACTATTCTGAGTGTTTTCTGGGCGGAAATGTAAGTCTATCAGTCCATGGTAACACATTTCACCTCCTGTGTCTAAAATAGGCTTAGAATGGTGAGAGAAAGCCAAAATGGACACTGTTGAATACAGACAAATTATCTTAAGAAACTTCATCCAACTACTGTAATTCATCATCTTGAACTATTCTGAGTGTTTCCTGTACAGAAGTTCAGGTTTGCCAGCCCCTGGAAAGACAATTCACCTCCTGTGTCTAAAATAGGCTTAGAATGGTGGGAGAAAGCCAAAATGGACACTGTTGAATACAGACAAATTATCTTAAGAAACTTGATCTTACTAATGTAATTCATCATCTTTAACTATTCTGAGTGTTTTCTGGGCGGAAATGTAAGTCTATCAGTCCATGGTAACACATTTCACCTCCTGTGTCTAAAATAGGCTTAGAATGGTGAGAGAAAGCCAAAATGGACACTGTTGAATACAGACAAATTATCTTAAGAAACTTCATCCAACTACTGTAATTCATCATCTTGAACTATTCTGAGTGTTTTCTGGGCGGAAATGTAAGTCTATCAGTCCATGGTAACACATTTCACCTCCTGTGTCTAAAATAGGCTTAGAATGGTGAGAGAAAGCCAAAATGGACACTGTTGAATACAGACAAATTATCTTAAGAAACTTGATCTTACTAATGTAATTCATCATCTTTAACTATTCTGAGTGTTTTCTGGGCGGAAATGTAAGTCTATCAGTCCATGGTAACACATTTCACCTCCTGTGTCTAAAATAGGCTTAGAATGGTGAGAGAAAGCCAAAATGGACACTGTTGAATACAGACAAATTATCTTAAGAAACTTGATCTTACTAATGTAATTCATCATCTTTAACTATTCTGAGTGTTTTCTGGGCGGAAATGTAAGTCTATCAGTCCATGGTAACACATTTCACCTCCTGTGTCTAAAATAGGCTTAGAATGGTGAGAGAAAGCCAAAATGGACACTGTTGAATACAGACAAATTATCTTAAGAAACTTCATCCAACTACTGTAATTCATCATCTTGAACTATTCTGAGTGTTTTCTGGGCGGAAATGTAAGTCTATCAGTCCATGGTAACACATTTCACCTCCTGTGTCTAAAATAGGCTTAGAATGGTGAGAGAAAGCCAGAATGGACACTGTTGAATACAGACAAATTATCTTAAGAAACTTCATCCAACTACTGTAATTCATCATCTTGAACTATTCTGAGTGTTTCCTGTACAGAAGTTCAGGTTTGCCAGCCCCTGGAAAGACAATTCACCTCCTGTGTCTAAAATAGGCTTAGAATGGTGAGAGAAAGCCAAAATGGACACTGTTGAATACAGACAAATTATCTTAAGAAACTTCATCCAACTACTGTAATTCATCATCTTGAACTATTCTGAGTGTTTTCTGGGCGGAAATGTAAGTCTATCAGTCCATGGTAACACATTTCACCTCCTGTGTCTAAAATAGGCTTAGAATGGTGAGAGAAAGCCAAAATGGACACTGTTGAATACAGACAAATTATCTTAAGAAACTTCATCCAACTACTGTAATTCATCATCTTGAACTATTCTGAGTGTTTCCTGTACAGAAGTTCAGGTTTGCCAGCCCCTGGAAAGACAATTCACCTCCTGTGTCTAAAATAGGCTGGTGAGAATGGTGAATTAGAATGGAGAATTAGAATGGTGAGAGAAAGCCAAAATGGACACTGTTGAATACAGACAAATTATCTTAAGAAACTTCATCCAACTACTGTAATTCATCATCTTGAACTATTCTGAGTGTTTCCTGTACAGAAGTTCAGGTTTGCCAGCCCCTGGAAAGACAATTCACCTCCTGTGTCTAAAATAGGCTTAGAATGGTGAGAGAAAGCCAAAATGGACACTGTTGAATACAGACAAATTATCTTAAGAAACTTCATCCAACTACTGTTATTCATCATCTTGAACTATTCTGAGTGTTTCCTGTACAGAAGTTCAGGTTTGCCAGCCCCTGGAAAGACAATTCACCTCCTGTGTCTAAAATAGGCTTAGAATGGTGGGAGAAAGCCAAAATGGACACTGTTGAATACAGACAAATTATCTTAAGAAACTTGATCTTACTAATGTAATTCATCATCTTGAACTATTCTGAGTGTTTCCTGTACAGAAGTTCAGATTTGCCAGCCCCTGGAAAGACAATTCACCTCCTGTGTCTAAAATAGGCTGGTGAGAATGGTGAATTAGAATGGACAATTAGAATGGTGAGAGAAAGCCAAAATGGACACTGTTGAATACAGACAAATTATCTTAAGAAACTTCATCCAACTACTGTTATTCATCATCTTGAACTATTCTGAGTGTTTCCTGTACAGAAGTTCAGGTTTGCCAGCCCCTGGAAAGACAATTCACCTCCTGTGTCTAAAATAGGCTTAGAATGGTGGGAGAAAGCCAAAATGGACACTGTTGAATACAGACAAATTATCTTAAGAAACTTGATCTTACTAATGTAATTCATCATCTTGAACTATTCTGAGTGTTTCCTGTGCAGAAGTTCAGATTTGCCAGCCCCTGGAAAGACAATTCACCTCCTGTGTCTAAAATAGGCTGGTGAGAATGGTGAATTAGAATGGACAATTAGAATGGTGAGAGAAAGCCAAAATGGACACTGTTGAATACAGACAAATTATCTTAAGAAACTTCATCCAACTACTGTAATTCATCATCTTGAACTATTCTGAGTGTTTCCTGTACAGAAGTTCAGGTTTGCCAGCCCCTGGAAAGACAATTCACCTCCTGTGTCTAAAATAGGCTTAGAATGGTGAGAGAAAGCCAAAATGGACACTGTTGAATACAGACAAATTATCTTAAGAAACTTCATCCAACTACTGTTATTCATCATCTTGAACTATTCTGAGTGTTTCCTGTACAGAAGTTCAGGTTTGCCAGCCCCTGGAAAGACAATTCACCTCCTGTGTCTAAAATAGGCTTAGAATGGTGGGAGAAAGCCAAAATGGACACTGTTGAATACAGACAAATTATCTTAAGAAACTTGATCTTACTAATGTAATTCATCATCTTGAACTATTCTGAGTGTTTCCTGTACAGAAGTTCAGATTTGCCAGCCCCTGGAAAGACAATTCACCTCCTGTGTCTAAAATAGGCTGGTGAGAATGGTGAATTAGAATGGACAATTAGAATGGTGAGAGAAAGCCAAAATGGACACTGTTGAATACAGACAAATTATCTTAAGAAACTTCATCCAACTACTGTAATTCATCATCTTGAACTATTCTGAGTGTTTCCTGTACAGAAGTTCAGGTTTGCCAGCCCCTGGAAAGACAATTCACCTCCTGTGTCTAAAATAGGCTTAGAATGGTGGGAGAAAGCCAAAATGGACACTGTTGAATACAGACAAATTATCTTAAGAAACTTGATCTTACTAATGTATTTCATCATCTTGAACTATTCTGAGTGTTTCCTGTGCAGAAGTTCAGATTTGCCAGCCCCTGGAAAGACAATTCACCTCCTGTGTCTAAAATAGGCTTAGAATGGTGGGAGAAAGCCAAACTGGACACTGTTGAATACAGACAAATTATCTTAAGAAACTTGATCTTACTAATGTAATTCATCATCTTTAACTATTCTGAGTGTTTTCTGGGCGGAAATGTAAGTCTATCAGTCCATGGTAACACATTTCACCTCCTGTGTCTAAAATAGGCTTAGAATGGTGAGAGAAAGCCAAAATGGACACTGTTGAATACAGACAAATTATCTTAAGAAACTTGATCTTACTAATGTAATTCATCATCTTGAACTATTCTGAGTGTTTTCTGGGCGGAAATGTAAGTCTATCAGTCCATGGTAACACATTTCACCTCCTGTGTCTAAAATAGGCTCAGAATGGTGAGAGAAAGCCAAAATGGACACTGTTGAATACAGACAAATTATCTTAAGAAACTTCATCCAACTACTGTAATTCACCATCTTGAACTATTCTGAGTGTCTCCTGTACAGAAGTTCAGGTTTGCCAGCCCCTGGAAAGACAATTCACCTCCTGTGTTTAAAATAGGCTTAGAATGGTGAGAGAAAGCCAAAATGGACACTGTTGAATACAGACAAATTATCTTAAGAAACTTCATCCAACTACTGTTATTCATCATCTTGAACTATTCTGAGTGTTTCCTGTACAGAAGTTCAGGTGTGCCAGCCCCTGGAAAGACAATTCACCTCCTGTGTCTAAAACAGGCTGGTGAGAATGGTGAATTAGAATGGAGTATTAGAATGGTGAGAGAAAGCCAAAATGGACACTGTTGAATACAGACAAATTATCTTAAGAAACTTCATCCAACTACTGTAATTCATCATCTTGAACTATTCTGAGTGTTTCCTGTACAGAAGTTCAGGTTTGCCAGCCCCTGGAAAGACAATTCACCTCCTGTGTCTAAAATAGGCTTAGAATGGTGAGAGAAAGCCAAAATGGACACTGTTGAATACAGACAAATTATCTTAAGAAACTTCATCCAACTACTGTAATTCATCATCTTGAACTATTCTGAGTGTTTCCTGTACAGAAGTTCAGGTTTGCCAGCCCCTGGAAAGACAATTCACCTCCTGTGTCTAAAATAGGCTTAGAATGGTGGGAGAAAGCCAAAATGGACACTGTTGAATACAGACAAATTATCTTAAGAAACTTGATCTTACTAATGTATTTCATCATCTTGAACTATTCTGAGTGTTTCCTGTGCAGAAGTTCAGATTTGCCAGCCCCTGGAAAGACAATTCACCTCCTGTGTCTAAAATAGGCTTAGAATGGTGGGAGAAAGCCAAACTGGACACTGTTGAATACAGACAAATTATCTTAAGAAACTTGATCTTACTAATGTAATTCATCATCTTTAACTATTCTGAGTGTTTTCTGGGCGGAAATGTAAGTCTATCAGTCCATGGTAACACATTTCACCTCCTGTGTCTAAAATAGGCTTAGAATGGTGAGAGAAAGCCAAAATGGACACTGTTGAATACAGACAAATTATCTTAAGAAACTTCATCCAACTACTGTAATTCATCATCTTGAACTATTCTGAGTGTTTTCTGGGCGGAAATGTAAGTCTATCAGTCCATGGTAACACATTTCACCTCCTGTGTCTAAAATAGGCTTAGAATGGTGAGAGAAAGCCAAAATGGACACTGTTGAATACAGACAAATTATCTTAAGAAACTTCATCCAACTACTGTAATTCATCATCTTGAACTATTCTGAGTGTTTCCTGTACAGAAGTTCAGGTTTGCCAGCCCCTGGAAAGACAATTCACCTCCTGTGTCTAAAATAGGCTTAGAATGGTGGGAGAAAGCCAAAATGGACACTGTTGAATACAGACAAATTATCTTAAGAAACTTGATCTTACTAATGTAATTCATCATCTTTAACTATTCTGAGTGTTTTCTGGGCGGAAATGTAAGTCTATCAGTCCATGGTAACACATTTCACCTCCTGTGTCTAAAATAGGCTTAGAATGGTGAGAGAAAGCCAAAATGGACACTGTTGAATACAGACAAATTATCTTAAGAAACTTCATTCAACTACTGTAATTCATCATCTTGAACTATTCTGAGTGTTTTCTGGGCGGAAATGTAAGTCTATCAGTCCATGGTAACACATTTCACCTCCTGTGTCTAAAATAGGCTTAGAATGGTGAGAGAAAGCCAAAATGGACACTGTTGAATACAGACAAATTATCTTAAGAAACTTGATCTTACTAATGTAATTCATCATCTTTAACTATTCTGAGTGTTTTCTGGGCGGAAATGTAAGTCTATCAGTCCATGGTAACACATTTCACCTCCTGTGTCTAAAATAGGCTTAGAATGGTGAGAGAAAGCCAAAATGGACACTGTTGAATACAGACAAATTATCTTAAGAAACTTCATCCAACTACTGTAATTCATCATCTTGAACTATTCTGAGTGTTTTCTGGGCGGAAATGTAAGTCTATCAGTCCATGGTAACACATTTCACCTCCTGTGTCTAAAATAGGCTTAGAATGGTGAGAGAAAGCCAGAATGGACACTGTTGAATACAGACAAATTATCTTAAGAAACTTCATCCAACTACTGTAATTCATCATCTTGAACTATTCTGAGTGTTTCCTGTACAGAAGTTCAGGTTTGCCAGCCCCTGGAAAGACAATTCACCTCCTGTGTCTAAAATAGGCTTAGAATGGTGAGAGAAAGCCAAAATGGACACTGTTGAATACAGACAAATTATCTTAAGAAACTTGATCTTACTAATGTAATTCATCATCTTTAACTATTCTGAGTGTTTTCTGGGCGGAAATGTAAGTCTATCAGTCCATGGTAACACATTTCACCTCCTGTGTCTAAAATAGGCTTAGAATGGTGAGAGAAAGCCAAAATGGACACTGTTGAATACAGACAAATTATCTTAAGAAACTTGATCTTACTAATGTAATTCATCATCTTTAACTATTCTGAGTGTTTTCTGGGCGGAAATGTAAGTCTATCAGTCCATGGTAACACATTTCACCTCCTGTGTCTAAAATAGACTTAGAATGGTGAGAGAAAGCCAAAATGGACACTGTTGAATACAGACAAATAATCTTAAGAAACTTGATCTTACTAATGTAATTCATCATCTTTAACTATTCTGAGTGTTTTCTGGGCGGAAATGTAAGTCTATCAGTCCATGGTAACACATTTCACCTCCTGTGTCTAAAATAGACTTAGAATGGTGAGAGAAAGCCAAAATGGACACTGTTGAATACAGACAAATTATCTTAAGAAACTTGATCTTACTAATGTAATTCATCATCTTTAACTATTCTGAGTGTTTTCTGGGCGGAAATGTAAGTCTATCAGTCCATGGTAACACATTTCACCTCCTGTGTCTAAAATAGGCTTAGAATGGTGAGAGAAAGCCAAAATGGACACTGTTGAATACAGACAAATTATCTTAAGAAACTTCATCCAACTACTGTAATTCATCATCTTGAACTATTCTGAGTGTTTCCTGTACAGAAGTTCAGGTTTGCCAGCCCCTGGAAAGACAATTCACCTCCTGTGTCTAAAATAGGCTGGTGAGAATGGTGACTTAGAATGGAGAATTAGAATGGTGAGAGAAAGCCAAAATGGACACTGTTGAATACAGACAAATTATCTTAAGAAACTTCATCCAACTACTGTAATTCATCATCTTGAACTATTCTGAGTGTTTCCTGTACAGAAGTTCAGGTTTGCCAGCCCCTGGAAAGACAATTCACCTCCTGTGTCTAAAATAGGCTTAGAATGGTGAGAGAAAGCCAAAATGGACACTGTTGAATACAGACAAATTATCTTAAGAAACTTCATCCAACTACTGTTATTCATCATCTTGAACTATTCTGAGTGTTTCCTGTACAGAAGTTCAGGTTTGCCAGCCCCTGGAAAGACAATTCACCTCCTGTGTCTAAAATAGGCTTAGAATGGTGGGAGAAAGCCAAAATGGACACTGTTGAATACAGACAAATTATCTTAAGAAACTTGATCTTACTAATGTAATTCATCATCTTGAACTATTCTGAGTGTTTCCTGTACAGAAGTTCAGATTTGCCAGCCCCTGGAAAGACAATTCACCTCCTGTGTCTAAAATAGGCTGGTGAGAATGGTGAATTAGAATGGACAATTAGAATGGTGAGAGAAAGCCAAAATGGACACTGTTGAATACAGACAAATTATCTTAAGAAACTTCATCCAACTACTGTTATTCATCATCTTGAACTATTCTGAGTGTTTCCTGTACAGAAGTTCAGGTTTGCCAGCCCCTGGAAAGACAATTCACCTCCTGTGTCTAAAATAGGCTTAGAATGGTGGGAGAAAGCCAAAATGGACACTGTTGAATACAGACAAATTATCTTAAGAAACTTGATCTTACTAATGTAATTCATCATCTTGAACTATTCTGAGTGTTTCCTGTGCAGAAGTTCAGATTTGCCAGCCCCTGGAAAGACAATTCACCTCCTGTGTCTAAAATAGGCTGGTGAGAATGGTGAATTAGAATGGACAATTAGAATGGTGAGAGAAAGCCAAAATGGACACTGTTGAATACAGACAAATTATCTTAAGAAACTTCATCCAACTACTGTAATTCATCATCTTGAACTATTCTGAGTGTTTCCTGTACAGAAGTTCAGGTTTGCCAGCCCCTGGAAAGACAATTCACCTCCTGTGTCTAAAATAGGCTTAGAATGGTGAGAGAAAGCCAAAATGGACACTGTTGAATACAGACAAATTATCTTAAGAAACTTCATCCAACTACTGTTATTCATCATCTTGAACTATTCTGAGTGTTTCCTGTACAGAAGTTCAGGTTTGCCAGCCCCTGGAAAGACAATTCACCTCCTGTGTCTAAAATAGGCTTAGAATGGTGGGAGAAAGCCAAAATGGACACTGTTGAATACAGACAAATTATCTTAAGAAACTTGATCTTACTAATGTAATTCATCATCTTGAACTATTCTGAGTGTTTCCTGTACAGAAGTTCAGATTTGCCAGCCCCTGGAAAGACAATTCACCTCCTGTGTCTAAAATAGGCTGGTGAGAATGGTGAATTAGAATGGACAATTAGAATGGTGAGAGAAAGCCAAAATGGACACTGTTGAATACAGACAAATTATCTTAAGAAACTTCATCCAACTACTGTAATTCATCATCTTGAACTATTCTGAGTGTTTCCTGTACAGAAGTTCAGGTTTGCCAGCCCCTGGAAAGACAATTCACCTCCTGTGTCTAAAATAGGCTTAGAATGGTGGGAGAAAGCCAAAATGGACACTGTTGAATACAGACAAATTATCTTAAGAAACTTGATCTTACTAATGTATTTCATCATCTTGAACTATTCTGAGTGTTTCCTGTGCAGAAGTTCAGATTTGCCAGCCCCTGGAAAGACAATTCACCTCCTGTGTCTAAAATAGGCTTAGAATGGTGGGAGAAAGCCAAACTGGACACTGTTGAATACAGACAAATTATCTTAAGAAACTTGATCTTACTAATGTAATTCATCATCTTTAACTATTCTGAGTGTTTTCTGGGCGGAAATGTAAGTCTATCAGTCCATGGTAACACATTTCACCTCCTGTGTCTAAAATAGGCTTAGAATGGTGAGAGAAAGCCAAAATGGACACTGTTGAATACAGACAAATTATCTTAAGAAACTTGATCTTACTAATGTAATTCATCATCTTGAACTATTCTGAGTGTTTTCTGGGTGGAAATGTAAGTCTATCAGTCCATGGTAACACATTTCACCTCCTGTGTCTAAAATAGGCTCAGAATGGTGAGAGAAAGCCAAAATGGACACTGTTGAATACAGACAAATTATCTTAAGAAACTTCATCCAACTACTGTAATTCACCATCTTGAACTATTCTGAGTGTCTCCTGTACAGAAGTTCAGGTTTGCCAGCCCCTGGAAAGACAATTCACCTCCTGTGTTTAAAATAGGCTTAGAATGGTGAGAGAAAGCCAAAATGGACACTGTTGAATACAGACAAATTATCTTAAGAAACTTCATCCAACTACTGTTATTCATCATCTTGAACTATTCTGAGTGTTTCCTGTACAGAAGTTCAGGTGTGCCAGCCCCTGGAAAGACAATTCACCTCCTGTGTCTAAAACAGGCTGGTGAGAATGGTGAATTAGAATGGAGTATTAGAATGGTGAGAGAAAGCCAAAATGGACACTGTTGAATACAGACAAATTATCTTAAGAAACTTCATCCAACTACTGTAATTCATCATCTTGAACTATTCTGAGTGTTTCCTGTACAGAAGTTCAGGTTTGCCAGCCCCTGGAAAGACAATTCACCTCCTGTGTCTAAAATAGGCTTAGAATGGTGAGAGAAAGCCAAAATGGACACTGTTGAATACAGACAAATTATCTTAAGAAACTTCATCCAACTACTGTAATTCATCATCTTGAACTATTCTGAGTGTTTCCTGTACAGAAGTTCAGGTTTGCCAGCCCCTGGAAAGACAATTCACCTCCTGTGTCTAAAATAGGCTTAGAATGGTGGGAGAAAGCCAAACTGGACACTGTTGAATACAGACAAATTATCTTAAGAAACTTGATCTTACTAATGTAATTCATCATCTTTAACTATTCTGAGTGTTTTCTGGGCGGAAATGTAAGTCTATCAGTCCATGGTAACACATTTCACCTCCTGTGTCTAAAATAGGCTTAGAATGGTGAGAGAAAGCCAAAATGGACACTGTTGAATACAGACAAATTATCTTAAGAAACTTCATCCAACTACTGTAATTCATCATCTTGAACTATTCTGAGTGTTTCCTGTACAGAAGTTCAGGTTTGCCAGCCCCTGGAAAGACAATTCACCTCCTGTGTCTAAAATAGGCTTAGAATGGTGGGAGAAAGCCAAAATGGACACTGTTGAATACAGACAAATTATCTTAAGAAACTTGATCTTACTAATGTAATTCATCATCTTTAACTATTCTGAGTGTTTTCTGGGCGGAAATGTAAGTCTATCAGTCCATGGTAACACATTTCACCTCCTGTGTCTAAAATAGGCTTAGAATGGTGAGAGAAAGCCAAAATGGACACTGTTGAATACAGACAAATTATCTTAAGAAACTTCATCCAACTACTGTAATTCATCATCTTGAACTATTCTGAGTGTTTTCTGGGCGGAAATGTAAGTCTATCAGTCCATGGTAACACATTTCACCTCCTGTGTCTAAAATAGGCTTAGAATGGTGAGAGAAAGCCAAAATGGACACTGTTGAATACAGACAAATTATCTTAAGAAACTTGATCTTACTAATGTAATTCATCATCTTTAACTATTCTGAGTGTTTTCTGGGCGGAAATGTAAGTCTATCAGTCCATGGTAACACATTTCACCTCCTGTGTCTAAAATAGGCTTAGAATGGTGAGAGAAAGCCAAAATGGACACTGTTGAATACAGACAAATTATCTTAAGAAACTTCATCCAACTACTGTAATTCATCATCTTGAACTATTCTGAGTGTTTTCTGGGCGGAAATGTAAGTCTATCAGTCCATGGTAACACATTTCACCTCCTGTGTCTAAAATAGGCTTAGAATGGTGAGAGAAAGCCAGAATGGACACTGTTGAATACAGACAAATTATCTTAAGAAACTTCATCCAACTACTGTAATTCATCATCTTGAACTATTCTGAGTGTTTCCTGTACAGAAGTTCAGGTTTGCCAGCCCCTGGAAAGACAATTCACCTCCTGTGTCTAAAATAGGCTTAGAATGGTGGGAGAAAGCCAAAATGGACACTGTTGAATACAGACAAATTATCTTAAGAAACTTGATCTTACTAATGTATTTCATCATCTTGAACTATTCTGAGTGTTTCCTGTGCAGAAGTTCAGATTTGCCAGCCCCTGGAAAGACAATTCACCTCCTGTGTCTAAAATAGGCTTAGAATGGTGGGAGAAAGCCAAACTGGACACTGTTGAATACAGACAAATTATCTTAAGAAACTTGATCTTACTAATGTAATTCATCATCTTTAACTATTCTGAGTGTTTTCTGGGCGGAAATGTAAGTCTATCAGTCCATGGTAACACATTTCACCTCCTGTGTCTAAAATAGGCTTAGAATGGTGAGAGAAAGCCAAAATGGACACTGTTGAATACAGACAAATTATCTTAAGAAACTTGATCTTACTAATGTAATTCATCATCTTGAACTATTCTGAGTGTTTTCTGGGTGGAAATGTAAGTCTATCAGTCCATGGTAACACATTTCACCTCCTGTGTCTAAAATAGGCTCAGAATGGTGAGAGAAAGCCAAAATGGACACTGTTGAATACAGACAAATTATCTTAAGAAACTTCATCCAACTACTGTAATTCACCATCTTGAACTATTCTGAGTGTCTCCTGTACAGAAGTTCAGGTTTGCCAGCCCCTGGAAAGACAATTCACCTCCTGTGTTTAAAATAGGCTTAGAATGGTGAGAGAAAGCCAAAATGGACACTGTTGAATACAGACAAATTATCTTAAGAAACTTCATCCAACTACTGTTATTCATCATCTTGAACTATTCTGAGTGTTTCCTGTACAGAAGTTCAGGTGTGCCAGCCCCTGGAAAGACAATTCACCTCCTGTGTCTAAAACAGGCTGGTGAGAATGGTGAATTAGAATGGAGTATTAGAATGGTGAGAGAAAGCCAAAATGGACACTGTTGAATACAGACAAATTATCTTAAGAAACTTCATCCAACTACTGTAATTCATCATCTTGAACTATTCTGAGTGTTTCCTGTACAGAAGTTCAGGTTTGCCAGCCCCTGGAAAGACAATTCACCTCCTGTGTCTAAAATAGGCTTAGAATGGTGAGAGAAAGCCAAAATGGACACTGTTGAATACAGACAAATTATCTTAAGAAACTTCATCCAACTACTGTAATTCATCATCTTGAACTATTCTGAGTGTTTCCTGTACAGAAGTTCAGGTTTGCCAGCCCCTGGAAAGACAATTCACCTCCTGTGTCTAAAATAGGCTTAGAATGGTGGGAGAAAGCCAAAATGGACACTGTTGAATACAGACAAATTATCTTAAGAAACTTGATCTTACTAATGTATTTCATCATCTTGAACTATTCTGAGTGTTTCCTGTGCAGAAGTTCAGATTTGCCAGCCCCTGGAAAGACAATTCACCTCCTGTGTCTAAAATAGGCTTAGAATGGTGGGAGAAAGCCAAACTGGACACTGTTGAATACAGACAAATTATCTTAAGAAACTTGATCTTACTAATGTAATTCATCATCTTTAACTATTCTGAGTGTTTTCTGGGCGGAAATGTAAGTCTATCAGTCCATGGTAACACATTTCACCTCCTGTGTCTAAAATAGGCTTAGAATGGTGAGAGAAAGCCAAAATGGACACTGTTGAATACAGACAAATTATCTTAAGAAACTTCATCCAACTACTGTAATTCATCATCTTGAACTATTCTGAGTGTTTCCTGTACAGAAGTTCAGGTTTGCCAGCCCCTGGAAAGACAATTCACCTCCTGTGTCTAAAATAGGCTTAGAATGGTGGGAGAAAGCCAAAATGGACACTGTTGAATACAGACAAATTATCTTAAGAAACTTGATCTTACTAATGTAATTCATCATCTTTAACTATTCTGAGTGTTTTCTGGGCGGAAATGTAAGTCTATCAGTCCATGGTAACACATTTCACCTCCTGTGTCTAAAATAGGCTTAGAATGGTGAGAGAAAGCCAAAATGGACACTGTTGAATACAGACAAATTATCTTAAGAAACTTCATCCAACTACTGTAATTCATCATCTTGAACTATTCTGAGTGTTTTCTGGGCGGAAATGTAAGTCTATCAGTCCATGGTAACACATTTCACCTCCTGTGTCTAAAATAGGCTTAGAATGGTGAGAGAAAGCCAAAATGGACACTGTTGAATACAGACAAATTATCTTAAGAAACTTGATCTTACTAATGTAATTCATCATCTTTAACTATTCTGAGTGTTTTCTGGGCGGAAATGTAAGTCTATCAGTCCATGGTAACACATTTCACCTCCTGTGTCTAAAATAGGCTTAGAATGGTGAGAGAAAGCCAAAATGGACACTGTTGAATACAGACAAATTATCTTAAGAAACTTCATCCAACTACTGTAATTCATCATCTTGAACTATTCTGAGTGTTTTCTGGGCGGAAATGTAAGTCTATCAGTCCATGGTAACACATTTCACCTCCTGTGTCTAAAATAGGCTTAGAATGGTGAGAGAAAGCCAGAATGGACACTGTTGAATACAGACAAATTATCTTAAGAAACTTCATCCAACTACTGTAATTCATCATCTTGAACTATTCTGAGTGTTTCCTGTACAGAAGTTCAGGTTTGCCAGCCCCTGGAAAGACAATTCACCTCCTGTGTCTAAAATAGGCTTAGAATGGTGAGAGAAAGCCAAAATGGACACTGTTGAATACAGACAAATTATCTTAAGAAACTTGATCTTACTAATGTAATTCATCATCTTTAACTATTCTGAGTGTTTTCTGGGCGGAAATGTAAGTCTATCAGTCCATGGTAACACATTTCACCTCCTGTGTCTAAAATAGGCTTAGAATGGTGAGAGAAAGCCAAAATGGACACTGTTGAATACAGACAAATTATCTTAAGAAACTTGATCTTACTAATGTAATTCATCATCTTTAACTATTCTGAGTGTTTTCTGGGCGGAAATGTAAGTCTATCAGTCCATGGTAACACATTTCACCTCCTGTGTCTAAAATAGACTTAGAATGGTGAGAGAAAGCCAAAATGGACACTGTTGAATACAGACAAATTATCTTAAGAAACTTGATCTTACTAATGTAATTCATCATCTTTAACTATTCTGAGTGTTTTCTGGGCGGAAATGTAAGTCTATCAGTCCATGGTAACACATTTCACCTCCTGTGTCTAAAATAGGCTTAGAATGGTGAGAGAAAGCCAAAATGGACACTGTTGAATACAGACAAATTATCTTAAGAAACTTCATCCAACTACTGTAATTCATCATCTTGAACTATTCTGAGTGTTTCCTGTACAGAAGTTCAGGTTTGCCAGCCCCTGGAAAGACAATTCACCTCCTGTGTCTAAAATAGGCTGGTGAGAATGGTGAATTAGAATGGAGAATTAGAATGGTGAGAGAAAGCCAAAATGGACACTGTTGAATACAGACAAATTATCTTAAGAAACTTCATCCAACTACTGTAATTCATCATCTTGAACTATTCTGAGTGTTTCCTGTACAGAAGTTCAGGTTTGCCAGCCCCTGGAAAGACAATTCACCTCCTGTGTCTAAAATAGGCTTAGAATGGGGAGAGGAAGCCAAAATGGACACTGTTGAATACAGACAAATTATCTTAAGAAACTTCATCCAACTACTGTTATTCATCATCTTGAACTATTCTGAGTGTTTCCTGTACAGAAGTTCAGGTTTGCCAGCCCCTGGAAAGACAATTCACCTCCTGTGTCTAAAATAGGCTTAGAATGGTGGGAGAAAGCCAAAATGGACACTGTTGAATACAGACAAATTATCTTAAGAAACTTGATCTTACTAATGTAATTCATCATCTTGAACTATTCTGAGTGTTTCCTGTACAGAAGTTCAGATTTGCCAGCCCCTGGAAAGACAATTCACCTCCTGTGTCTAAAATAGGCTGGTGAGAATGGTGAATTAGAATGGACAATTAGAATGGTGAGAGAAAGCCAAAATGGACACTGTTGAATACAGACAAATTATCTTAAGAAACTTCATCCAACTACTGTTATTCATCATCTTGAACTATTCTGAGTGTTTCCTGTACAGAAGTTCAGGTTTGCCAGCCCCTGGAAAGACAATTCACCTCCTGTGTCTAAAATAGGCTTAGAATGGTGGGAGAAAGCCAAAATGGACACTGTTGAATACAGACAAATTATCTTAAGAAACTTGATCTTACTAATGTAATTCATCATCTTGAACTATTCTGAGTGTTTCCTGTGCAGAAGTTCAGATTTGCCAGCCCCTGGAAAGACAATTCACCTCCTGTGTCTAAAATAGGCTGGTGAGAATGGTGAATTAGAATGGACAATTAGAATGGTGAGAGAAAGCCAAAATGGACACTGTTGAATACAGACAAATTATCTTAAGAAACTTCATCCAACTACTGTAATTCATCATCTTGAACTATTCTGAGTGTTTCCTGTACAGAAGTTCAGGTTTGCCAGCCCCTGGAAAGACAATTCACCTCCTGTGTCTAAAATAGGCTTAGAATGGTGAGAGAAAGCCAAAATGGACACTGTTGAATACAGACAAATTATCTTAAGAAACTTCATCCAACTACTGTTATTCATCATCTTGAACTATTCTGAGTGTTTCCTGTACAGAAGTTCAGGTTTGCCAGCCCCTGGAAAGACAATTCACCTCCTGTGTCTAAAATAGGCTGGTGAGAATGGTGAATTAGAATGGAGAATTAGAATGGTGAGAGAAAGCCAAAATGGACACTGTTGAATACAGACAAATTATCTTAAGAAACTTCATCCAACTACTGTAATTCATCATCTTGAACTATTCTGAGTGTTTCCTGTACAGAAGTTCAGGTTTGCCAGCCCCTGGAAAGACAATTCACCTCCTGTGTCTAAAATAGGCTTAGAATGGTGAGAGAAAGCCAAAATGGACACTGTTGAATACAGACAAATTATCTTAAGAAACTTCATCCAACTACTGTTATTCATCATCTTGAACTATTCTGAGTGTTTCCTGTACAGAAGTTCAGGTTTGCCAGCCCCTGGAAAGACAATTCACCTCCTGTGTCTAAAATAGGCTTAGAATGGTGGGAGAAAGCCAAAATGGACACTGTTGAATACAGACAAATTATCTTAAGAAACTTGATCTTACTAATGTAATTCATCATCTTGAACTATTCTGAGTGTTTCCTGTACAGAAGTTCAGATTTGCCAGCCCCTGGAAAGACAATTCACCTCCTGTGTCTAAAATAGGCTGGTGAGAATGGTGAATTAGAATGGACAATTAGAATGGTGAGAGAAAGCCAAAATGGACACTGTTGAATACAGACAAATTATCTTAAGAAACTTCATCCAACTACTGTTATTCATCATCTTGAACTATTCTGAGTGTTTCCTGTACAGAAGTTCAGGTTTGCCAGCCCCTGGAAAGACAATTCACCTCCTGTGTCTAAAATAGGCTTAGAATGGTGGGAGAAAGCCAAAATGGACACTGTTGAATACAGACAAATTATCTTAAGAAACTTGATCTTACTAATGTAATTCATCATCTTGAACTATTCTGAGTGTTTCCTGTGCAGAAGTTCAGATTTGCCAGCCCCTGGAAAGACAATTCACCTCCTGTGTCTAAAATAGGCTGGTGAGAATGGTGAATTAGAATGGACAATTAGAATGGTGAGAGAAAGCCAAAATGGACACTGTTGAATACAGACAAATTATCTTAAGAAACTTCATCCAACTACTGTAATTCATCATCTTGAACTATTCTGAGTGTTTCCTGTACAGAAGTTCAGGTTTGCCAGCCCCTGGAAAGACAATTCACCTCCTGTGTCTAAAATAGGCTTAGAATGGTGAGAGAAAGCCAAAATGGACACTGTTGAATACAGACAAATTATCTTAAGAAACTTCATCCAACTACTGTTATTCATCATCTTGAACTATTCTGAGTGTTTCCTGTACAGAAGTTCAGGTTTGCCAGCCCCTGGAAAGACAATTCACCTCCTGTGTCTAAAATAGGCTTAGAATGGTGGGAGAAAGCCAAAATGGACACTGTTGAATACAGACAAATTATCTTAAGAAACTTGATCTTACTAATGTAATTCATCATCTTGAACTATTCTGAGTGTTTCCTGTACAGAAGTTCAGATTTGCCAGCCCCTGGAAAGACAATTCACCTCCTGTGTCTAAAATAGGCTGGTGAGAATGGTGAATTAGAATGGACAATTAGAATGGTGAGAGAAAGCCAAAATGGACACTGTTGAATACAGACAAATTATCTTAAGAAACTTCATCCAACTACTGTAATTCATCATCTTGAACTATTCTGAGTGTTTCCTGTACAGAAGTTCAGGTTTGCCAGCCCCTGGAAAGACAATTCACCTCCTGTGTCTAAAATAGGCTTAGAATGGTGGGAGAAAGCCAAAATGGACACTGTTGAATACAGACAAATTATCTTAAGAAACTTGATCTTACTAATGTATTTCATCATCTTGAACTATTCTGAGTGTTTCCTGTGCAGAAGTTCAGATTTGCCAGCCCCTGGAAAGACAATTCACCTCCTGTGTCTAAAATAGGCTTAGAATGGTGGGAGAAAGCCAAACTGGACACTGTTGAATACAGACAAATTATCTTAAGAAACTTGATCTTACTAATGTAATTCATCATCTTTAACTATTCTGAGTGTTTTCTGGGCGGAAATGTAAGTCTATCAGTCCATGGTAACACATTTCACCTCCTGTTTCTAAAATAGGCTTAGAATGGTGAGAGAAAGCCAAAATGGACACTGTTGAATACAGACAAATTATCTTAAGAAACTTGATCTTACTAATGTAATTCATCATCTTGAACTATTCTGAGTGTTTTCTGGGCGGAAATGTAAGTCTATCAGTCCATGGTAACACATTTCACCTCCTGTGTCTAAAATAGGCTCAGAATGGTGAGAGAAAGCCAAAATGGACACTGTTGAATACAGACAAATTATCTTAAGAAACTTCATCCAACTACTGTAATTCACCATCTTGAACTATTCTGAGTGTCTCCTGTACAGAAGTTCAGGTTTGCCAGCCCCTGGAAAGACAATTCACCTCCTGTGTTTAAAATAGGCTTAGAATGGTGAGAGAAAGCCAAAATGGACACTGTTGAATACAGACAAATTATCTTAAGAAACTTCATCCAACTACTGTTATTCATCATCTTGAACTATTCTGAGTGTTTCCTGTACAGAAGTTCAGGTGTGCCAGCCCCTGGAAAGACAATTCACCTCCTGTGTCTAAAACAGGCTGGTGAGAATGGTGAATTAGAATGGAGTATTAGAATGGTGAGAGAAAGCCAAAATGGACACTGTTGAATACAGACAAATTATCTTAAGAAACTTCATCCAACTACTGTAATTCATCATCTTGAACTATTCTGAGTGTTTCCTGTACAGAAGTTCAGGTTTGCCAGCCCCTGGAAAGACAATTCACCTCCTGTGTCTAAAATAGGCTTAGAATGGTGAGAGAAAGCCAAAATGGACACTGTTGAATACAGACAAATTATCTTAAGAAACTTCATCCAACTACTGTAATTCATCATCTTGAACTATTCTGAGTGTTTCCTGTACAGAAGTTCAGGTTTGCCAGCCCCTGGAAAGACAATTCACCTCCTGTGTCTAAAATAGGCTTAGAATGGTGGGAGAAAGCCAAAATGGACACTGTTGAATACAGACAAATTATCTTAAGAAACTTGATCTTACTAATGTAATTCATCATCTTGAACTATTCTGAGTGTTTCCTGTGCAGAAGTTCAGATTTGCCAGCCCCTGGAAAGACAATTCACCTCCTGTGTCTAAAATAGGCTGGTGAGAATGGTGAATTAGAATGGACAATTAGAATGGTGAGAGAAAGCCAAAATGGACACTGTTGAATACAGACAAATTATCTTAAGAAACTTCATCCAACTACTGTAATTCATCATCTTGAACTATTCTGAGTGTTTCCTGTACAGAAGTTCAGGTTTGCCAGCCCCTGGAAAGACAATTCACCTCCTGTGTCTAAAATAGGCTTAGAATGGTGGGAGAAAGCCAAAATGGACACTGTTGAATACAGACAAATTATCTTAAGAAACTTGATCTTACTAATGTAATTCATCATCTTGAACTATTCTGAGTGTTTCCTGTGCAGAAGTTCAGATTTGCCAGCCCCTGGAAAGACAATTCACCTCCTGTGTCTAAAATAGGCTGGTGAGAATGGTGAATTAGAATGGACAATTAGAATGGTGAGAGAAAGCCAAAATGGACACTGTTGAATACAGACAAATTATCTTAAGAAACTTCATCCAACTACTGTAATTCATCATCTTGAACTATTCTGAGTGTTTCCTGTACAGAAGTTCAGGTTTGCCAGCCCCTGGAAAGACAATTCACCTCCTGTGTCTAAAATAGGCTTAGAATGGTGAGAGAAAGCCAAAATGGACACTGTTGAATACAGACAAATTATCTTAAGAAACTTCATCCAACTACTGTTATTCATCATCTTGAACTATTCTGAGTGTTTCCTGTACAGAAGTTCAGGTTTGCCAGCCCCTGGAAAGACAATTCACCTCCTGTGTCTAAAATAGGCTTAGAATGGTGGGAGAAAGCCAAAATGGACACTGTTGAATACAGACAAATTATCTTAAGAAACTTGATCTTACTAATGTAATTCATCATCTTGAACTATTCTGAGTGTTTCCTGTGCAGAAGTTCAGATTTGCCAGCCCCTGGAAAGACAATTCACCTCCTGTGTCTAAAATAGGCTGGTGAGAATGGTGAATTAGAATGGACAATTAGAATGGTGAGAGAAAGCCAAAATGGACACTGTTGAATACAGACAAATTATCTTAAGAAACTTCATCCAACTACTGTAATTCATCATCTTGAACTATTCTGAGTGTTTCCTGTACAGAAGTTCAGGTTTGCCAGCCCCTGGAAAGACAATTCACCTCCTGTGTCTAAAACAGGCTGGTGAGAATGGTGAATTAGAATGGAGTATTAGAATGGGGAGAGAAAGCCAGAATGGACACTGTTGAATACAGACAAATTATCTTAAGAAACTTCATCCAACTACTGTAATTCATCATCTTGAACTATTCTGAGTGTTTCCTGTACAGAAGTTCAGGTTTGCCAGCCCCTGGAAAGACAATTCACCTCCTGTGTCTAAAATAGGCTTAGAATGGTGGGAGAAAGCCAAAATGGACACTGTTGAATACAGACAAATTATCTTAAGAAACTTGATCTTACTAATGTAATTCATCATCTTGAACTATTCTGAGTGTTTCCTGTACAGAAGTTCAGGTTTGCCAGCCCCTGGAAAGACAATTCACCTCCTGTGTCTAAAACAGGCTGGTGAGAATGGTGAATTAGAATGGAGTATTAGAATGGGGAGAGAAAGCCAGAATGGACACTGTTGAATACAGACAAATTATCTTAAGAAACTTCATCCAACTACTGTAATTCATCATCTTGAACTATTCTGAGTGTTTCCTGTACAGAAGTTCAGGTTTGCCAGCCCCTGGAAAGACAATTCACCTCCTGTGTCTAAAATAGGCTTAGAATGGTGGGAGAAAGCCAAAATGGACACTGTTGAATACAGACAAATTATCTTAAGAAACTTGATCTTACTAATGTAATTCATCATCTTGAACTATTCTGAGTGTTTCCTGTGCAGAAGTTCAGATTTGCCAGCCCCTGGAAAGACAATTCACCTCCTGTGTCTAAAATAGGCTGGTGAGAATGGTGAATTAGAATGGACAATTAGAATGGTGAGAGAAAGCCAAAATGGACACTGTTGAATACAGACAAATTATCTTAAGAAACTTCATCCAACTACTGTAATTCACCATCTTAACTATTCTGAGTGTCTCCTGTACAGAAGTTCAGGTTTGCCAGCCCCTGGAAAGACAATTCACCTCCTGTGTTTAAAATAGGCTTAGAATGGTGAGAGAAAGCCAAAATGGACACTGTTGAATACAGACAAATTATCTTAAGAAACTTCATCCAACTACTGTTATTCATCATCTTGAACTATTCTGAGTGTTTCCTGTACAGAAGTTCAGGTGTGCCAGCCCCTGGAAAGACAATTCACCTCCTGTGTCTAAAATAGGCTTAGAATGGTGGGAGAAAGCCAAAATGGACACTGTTGAATACAGACAAATTATCTTAAGAAACTTGATCTTACTAATGTAATTCATCATCTTGAACTATTCTGAGTGTTTCCTGTGCAGAAGTTCAGATTTGCCAGCCCCTGGAAAGACAATTCACCTCCTGTGTCTAAAATAGGCTGGTGAGAATGGTGAATTAGAATGGACAATTAGAATGGTGAGAGAAAGCCAAAATGGACACTGTTGAATACAGACAAATTATCTTAAGAAACTTCATCCAACTACTGTAATTCACCATCTTGAACTATTCTGAGTGTCTCCTGTACAGAAGTTCAGGTTTGCCAGCCCCTGGAAAGACAATTCACCTCCTGTGTTTAAAATAGGCTTAGAATGGTGAGAGAAAGCCAAAATGGACACTGTTGAATACAGACAAATTATCTTAAGAAACTTCATCCAACTACTGTTATTCATCATCTTGAACTATTCTGAGTGTTTCCTGTACAGAAGTTCAGGTGTGCCAGCCCCTGGAAAGACAATTCACCTCCTGTGTCTAAAATAGGCTTAGAATGGTGGGAGAAAGCCAAAATGGACACTGTTGAATACAGACAAATTATCTTAAGAAACTTGATCTTACTAATGTAATTCATCATCTTGAACTATTCTGAGTGTTTCCTGTGCAGAAGTTCAGATTTGCCAGCCCCTGGAAAGACAATTCACCTCCTGTGTCTAAAATAGGCTGGTGAGAATGGTGAATTAGAATGGACAATTAGAATGGTGAGAGAAAGCCAAAATGGACACTGTTGAATACAGACAAATTATCTTAAGAAACTTGATCTTACTAATGTAATTCATCATCTTGAACTATTCTGAGTGTTTCCTGTACAGAAGTTCAGGTTTGCCAGCCCCTGGAAAGACAATTCACCTCCTGTGTCTAAAATAGGCTTAGAATGGTGAGAGAAAGCCAAAATGGACACTGTTGAATACAGACAAATTATCTTAAGAAACTTCATCCAACTACTGTTATTCATCATCTTGAACTATTCTGAGTGTTTCCTGTACAGAAGTTCAGGTTTGCCAGCCCCTGGAAAGACAATTCACCTCCTGTGTCTAAAATAGGCTTAGAATGGTGGGAGAAAGCCAAAATGGACACTGTTGAATACAGACAAATTATCTTAAGAAACTTGATCTTACTAATGTAATTCATCATCTTGAACTATTCTGAGTGTTTCCTGTACAGAAGTTCAGATTTGCCAGCCCCTGGAAAGACAATTCACCTCCTGTGTCTAAAATAGGCTGGTGAGAATGGTGAATTAGAATGGACAATTAGAATGGTGAGAGAAAGCCAAAATGGACACTGTTGAATACAGACAAATTATCTTAAGAAACTTCATCCAACTACTGTAATTCATCATCTTGAACTATTCTGAGTGTTTCCTGTACAGAAGTTCAGGTTTGCCAGCCCCTGGAAAGACAATTCACCTCCTGTGTCTAAAACAGGCTGGTGAGAATGGTGAATTAGAATGGAGTATTAGAATGGTGAGAGAAAGCCAAAATGGACACTGTTGAATACAGACAAATTATCTTAAGAAACTTCATCCAACTACTGTAATTCATCATCTTGAACTATTCTGAGTGTTTCCTGTACAGAAGTTCAGGTTTGCCAGCCCCTGGAAAGACAATTCACCTCCTGTGTCTAAAATAGGCTTAGAATGGTGGGAGAAAGCCAAAATGGACACTGTTGAATACAGACAAATTATCTTAAGAAACTTGATCTTACTAATGTATTTCATCATCTTGAACTATTCTGAGTGTTTCCTGTGCAGAAGTTCAGATTTGCCAGCCCCTGGAAAGACAATTCACCTCCTGTGTCTAAAATAGGCTTAGAATGGTGGGAGAAAGCCAAACTGGACACTGTTGAATACAGACAAATTATCTTAAGAAACTTGATCTTACTAATGTAATTCATCATCTTTAACTATTCTGAGTGTTTTCTGGGCGGAAATGTAAGTCTATCAGTCCATGGTAACACATTTCACCTCCTGTGTCTAAAATAGGCTCAGAATGGTGAGAGAAAGCCAAAATGGACACTGTTGAATACAGACAAATTATCTTAAGAAACTTCATCCAACTATTGTTATTCATCATCTTGAACTATTCTGAGTGTTTCCTGTACAGAAGTTCAGATTTGCCAGCCCCTGGAAAGACAATTCACCTCCTGTGTCTAAAATAGGCTTAGAATGGTGGGAGAAAGCCAAAATGGACACTGTTGAATACAGACAAATTATCTTAAGAAACTTGATCTTACTAATGTAATTCATCATCTTGAACTATTCTGAGTGTTTCCTGTGCAGAAGTTCAGATTTGCCAGCCCCTGGAAAGACAATTCACCTCCTGTGTCTAAAATAGGCTGGTGAGAATGGTGAATTAGAATGGACAATTAGAATGGTGAGAGAAAGCCAAAATGGACACTGTTGAATACAGACAAATTATCTTAAGAAACTTCATCCAACTACTGTAATTCATCATCTTGAACTATTCTGAGTGTTTCCTGTACAGAAGTTCAGGTTTGCCAGCCCCTGGAAAGACAATTCACCTCCTGTGTCTAAAATAGGCTTAGAATGGTGGGAGAAAGCCAAAATGGACACTGTTGAATACAGACAAATTATCTTAAGAAACTTGATCTTACTAATGTAATTCATCATCTTGAACTATTCTGAGTGTTTCCTGTGCAGAAGTTCAGATTTGCCAGCCCCTGGAAAGACAATTCACCTCCTGTGTCTAAAATAGGCTGGTGAGAATGGTGAATTAGAATGGACAATTAGAATGGTGAGAGAAAGCCAAAATGGACACTGTTGAATACAGACAAATTATCTTAAGAAACTTCATCCAACTACTGTAATTCATCATCTTGAACTATTCTGAGTGTTTCCTGTACAGAAGTTCAGGTTTGCCAGCCCCTGGAAAGACAATTCACCTCCTGTGTCTAAAATAGGCTTAGAATGGTGGGAGAAAGCCAAAATGGACACTGTTGAATACAGACAAATTATCTTAAGAAACTTGATCTTACTAATGTAATTCATCATCTTGAACTATTCTGAGTGTTTCCTGTGCAGAAGTTCAGATTTGCCAGCCCCTGGAAAGACAATTCACCTCCTGTGTCTAAAATAGGCTGGTGAGAATGGTGAATTAGAATGGACAATTAGAATGGTGAGAGAAAGCCAAAATGGACACTGTTGAATACAGACAAATTATCTTAAGAAACTTCATCCAACTACTGTAATTCATCATCTTGAACTATTCTGAGTGTCTCCTGTACAGAAGTTCAGGTTTGCCAGCCCCTGGAAAGACAATTCACCTCCTGTGTTTAAAATAGGCTTAGAATGGTGAGAGAAAGCCAAAATGGACACTGTTGAATACAGACAAATTATCTTAAGAAACTTCATCCAACTACTGTTATTCATCATCTTGAACTATTCTGAGTGTTTCCTGTACAGAAGTTCAGGTTTGCCAGCCCCTGGAAAGACAATTCACCTCCTGTGTCTAAAATAGGCTTAGAATGGTGGGAGAAAGCCAAAATGGACACTGTTGAATACAGACAAATTATCTTAAGAAACTTGATCTTACTAATGTAATTCATCATCTTGAACTATTCTGAGTGTTTCCTGTACAGAAGTTCAGATTTGCCAGCCCCTGGAAAGACAATTCACCTCCTGTGTCTAAAATAGGCTGGTGAGAATGGTGAATTAGAATGGAGAATTAGAATGGTGAGAGAAAGCCAAAATGGACACTGTTGAATACAGACAAATTATCTTAAGAAACTTCATCCAACTACTGTAATTCATCATCTTGAACTATTCTGAGTGTTTCCTGTACAGAAGTTCAGGTTTGCCAGCCCCTGGAAAGACAATTCACCTCCTGTGTCTAAAATAGGCTTAGAATGGTGAGAGAAAGCCAAAATGGACACTGTTGAATACAGACAAATTATCTTAAGAAACTTCATCCAACTACTGTTATTCATCATCTTGAACTATTCTGAGTGTTTCCTGTACAGAAGTTCAGGTTTGCCAGCCCCTGGAAAGACAATTCACCTCCTGTGTCTAAAATAGGCTTAGAATGGTGGGAGAAAGCCAAAATGGACACTGTTGAATACAGACAAATTATCTTAAGAAACTTGATCTTACTAATGTAATTCATCATCTTGAACTATTCTGAGTGTTTCCTGTGCAGAAGTTCAGATTTGCCAGCCCCTGGAAAGACAATTCACCTCCTGTGTCTAAAATAGGCTGGTGAGAATGGTGAATTAGAATGGACAATTAGAATGGTGAGAGAAAGCCAAAATGGACACTGTTGAATACAGACAAATTATCTTAAGAAACTTCATCCAACTACTGTAATTCATCATCTTGAACTATTCTGAGTGTTTCCTGTACAGAAGTTCAGGTTTGCCAGCCCCTGGAAAGACAATTCACCTCCTGTGTCTAAAATAGGCTGGTGAGAATGGTGAATTAGAATGGACAATTAGAATGGTGAGAGAAAGCCAAAATGGACACTGTTGAATACAGACAAATTATCTTAAGAAACTTCATCCAACTACTGTAATTCACCATCTTGAACTATTCTGAGTGTCTCCTGTACAGAAGTTCAGGTTTGCCAGCCCCTGGAAAGACAATTCACCTCCTGTGTTTAAAATAGGCTTAGAATGGTGAGAGAAAGCCAAAATGGACACTGTTGAATACAGACAAATTATCTTAAGAAACTTCATCCAACTACTGTTATTCATCATCTTGAACTATTCTGAGTGTTTCCTGTACAGAAGTTCAGGTTTGCCAGCCCCTGGAAAGACAATTCACCTCCTGTGTCTAAAATAGGCTTAGAATGGTGGGAGAAAGCCAAAATGGACACTGTTGAATACAGACAAATTATCTTAAGAAACTTCATCCAACTACTGTTATTCATCATCTTGAACTATTCTGAGTGTTTCCTGTGTAGAAGTTCAGATTTGCCAGCCCCTGGAAAGACAATTCACCTCCTGTGTCTAAAATAGGCTGGTGAGAATGGTGAATTAGAATGGAGAATTAGAATGGTGAGAGAAAGCCAAAATGGACACTGTTGAATACAGACAAATTATCTTAAGAAACTTCATCCAACTACTGTAATTCATCATCTTGAACTATTCTGAGTGTTTCCTGTACAGAAGTTCAGGTTTGCCAGCCCCTGGAAAGACAATTCACCTCCTGTGTCTAAAATAGGCTTAGAATGGTGAGAGAAAGCCAAAATGGACACTGTTGAATACAGACAAATTATCTTAAGAAACTTCATCCAACTACTGTTATTCATCATCTTGAACTATTCTGAGTGTTTCCTGTACAGAAGTTCAGGTTTGCCAGCCCCTGGAAAGACAATTCACCTCCTGTGTCTAAAATAGGCTTAGAATGGTGGGAGAAAGCCAAAATGGACACTGTTGAATACAGACAAATTATCTTAAGAAACTTGATCTTACTAATGTAATTCATCATCTTGAACTATTCTGAGTGTTTCCTGTGTAGAAGTTCAGATTTGCCAGCCCCTGGAAAGACAATTCACCTCCTGTGTCTAAAATAGGCTGGTGAGAATGGTGAATTAGAATGGACAATTAGAATGGTGAGAGAAAGCCAAAATGGACACTGTTGAATACAGACAAATTATCTTAAGAAACTTCATCCAACTACTGTAATTCACCATCTTGAACTATTCTGAGTGTCTCCTGTACAGAAGTTCAGGTTTGCCAGCCCCTGGAAAGACAATTCACCTCCTGTGTTTAAAATAGGCTTAGAATGGTGAGAGAAAGCCAAAATGGACACTGTTGAATACAGACAAATTATCTTAAGAAACTTCATCCAACTACTGTTATTCATCATCTTGAACTATTCTGAGTGTTTCCTGTGCAGAAGTTCAGATTTGCCAGCCCCTGGAAAGACAATTCACCTCCTGTGTCTAAAATAGGCTGGTGAGAATGGTGAATTAGAATGGACAATTAGAATGGTGAGAGAAAGCCAAAATGGACACTGTTGAATACAGACAAATTATCTTAAGAAACTTCATCCAACTACTGTAATTCATCATCTTGAACTATTCTGAGTGTTTCCTGTACAGAAGTTCAGGTTTGCCAGCCCCTGGAAAGACAATTCACCTCCTGTGTCTAAAATAGGCTTAGAATGGTGAGAGAAAGCCAAAATGGACACTGTTGAATACAGACAAATTATCTTAAGAAACTTCATCCAACTACTGTTATTCATCATCTTGAACTATTCTGAGTGTTTCCTGTACAGAAGTTCAGGTTTGCCAGCCCCTGGAAAGACAATTCACCTCCTGTGTCTAAAATAGGCTTAGAATGGTGGGAGAAAGCCAAAATGGACACTGTTGAATACAGACAAATTATCTTAAGAAACTTGATCTTACTAATGTAATTCATCATCTTGAACTATTCTGAGTGTTTCCTGTGTAGAAGTTCAGATTTGCCAGCCCCTGGAAAGACAATTCACCTCCTGTGTCTAAAATAGGCTGGTGAGAATGGTGAATTAGAATGGACAATTAGAATGGTGAGAGAAAGCCAAAATGGACACTGTTGAATACAGACAAATTATCTTAAGAAACTTCATCCAACTACTGTAATTCATCATCTTGAACTATTCTGAGTGTTTCCTGTACAGAAGTTCAGGTTTGCCAGCCCCTGGAAAGACAATTCACCTCCTGTGTCTAAAATAGGCTTAGAATGGTGAGAGAAAGCCAAAATGGACACTGTTGAATACAGACAAATTATCTTAAGAAACTTCATCCAACTACTGTTATTCATCATCTTGAACTATTCTGAGTGTTTCCTGTACAGAAGTTCAGGTTTGCCAGCCCCTGGAAAGACAATTCACCTCCTGTGTCTAAAATAGGCTTAGAATGGTGGGAGAAAGCCAAAATGGACACTGTTGAATACAGACAAATTATCTTAAGAAACTTGATCTTACTAATGTAATTCATCATCTTGAACTATTCTGAGTGTTTCCTGTGCAGAAGTTCAGATTTGCCAGCCCCTGGAAAGACAATTCACCTCCTGTGTCTAAAATAGGCTGGTGAGAATGGTGAATTAGAATGGACAATTAGAATGGTGAGAGAAAGCCAAAATGGACACTGTTGAATACAGACAAATTATCTTAAGAAACTTCATCCAACTACTGTAATTCATCATCTTGAACTATTCTGAGTGTTTCCTGTACAGAAGTTCAGGTTTGCCAGCCCCTGGAAAGACAATTCACCTCCTGTGTCTAAAACAGGCTGGTGAGAATGGTGAATTAGAATGGAGTATTAGAATGGGGAGAGAAAGCCAGAATGGACACTGTTGAATACAGACAAATTATCTTAAGAAACTTCATCCAACTACTGTAATTCATCATCTTGAACTATTCTGAGTGTTTCCTGTACAGAAGTTCAGGTTTGCCAGCCCCTGGAAAGACAATTCACCTCCTGTGTCTAAAATAGGCTTAGAATGGTGGGAGAAAGCCAAAATGGACACTGTTGAATACAGACAAATTATCTTAAGAAACTTGATCTTACTAATGTAATTCATCATCTTGAACTATTCTGAGTGTTTCCTGTGCAGAAGTTCAGATTTGCCAGCCCCTGGAAAGACAATTCACCTCCTGTGTCTAAAATAGGCTGGTGAGAATGGTGAATTAGAATGGACAATTAGAATGGTGAGAGAAAGCCAAAATGGACACTGTTGAATACAGACAAATTATCTTAAGAAACTTCATCCAACTACTGTAATTCACCATCTTAACTATTCTGAGTGTCTCCTGTACAGAAGTTCAGGTTTGCCAGCCCCTGGAAAGACAATTCACCTCCTGTGTTTAAAATAGGCTTAGAATGGTGAGAGAAAGCCAAAATGGACACTGTTGAATACAGACAAATTATCTTAAGAAACTTCATCCAACTACTGTTATTCATCATCTTGAACTATTCTGAGTGTTTCCTGTACAGAAGTTCAGGTGTGCCAGCCCCTGGAAAGACAATTCACCTCCTGTGTCTAAAATAGGCTTAGAATGGTGGGAGAAAGCCAAAATGGACACTGTTGAATACAGACAAATTATCTTAAGAAACTTGATCTTACTAATGTAATTCATCATCTTGAACTATTCTGAGTGTTTCCTGTGCAGAAGTTCAGATTTGCCAGCCCCTGGAAAGACAATTCACCTCCTGTGTCTAAAATAGGCTGGTGAGAATGGTGAATTAGAATGGACAATTAGAATGGTGAGAGAAAGCCAAAATGGACACTGTTGAATACAGACAAATTATCTTAAGAAACTTCATCCAACTACTGTAATTCACCATCTTGAACTATTCTGAGTGTCTCCTGTACAGAAGTTCAGGTTTGCCAGCCCCTGGAAAGACAATTCACCTCCTGTGTTTAAAATAGGCTTAGAATGGTGAGAGAAAGCCAAAATGGACACTGTTGAATACAGACAAATTATCTTAAGAAACTTCATCCAACTACTGTTATTCATCATCTTGAACTATTCTGAGTGTTTCCTGTACAGAAGTTCAGGTGTGCCAGCCCCTGGAAAGACAATTCACCTCCTGTGTCTAAAATAGGCTTAGAATGGTGGGAGAAAGCGAAAATGGACACTGTTGAATACAGACAAATTATCTTAAGAAACTTGATCTTACTAATGTAATTCATCATCTTGAACTATTCTGAGTGTTTCCTGTGCAGAAGTTCAGATTTGCCAGCCCCTGGAAAGACAATTCACCTCCTGTGTCTAAAATAGGCTGGTGAGAATGGTGAATTAGAATGGACAATTAGAATGGTGAGAGAAAGCCAAAATGGACACTGTTGAATACAGACAAATTATCTTAAGAAACTTGATCTTACTAATGTAATTCATCATCTTGAACTATTCTGAGTGTTTCCTGTACAGAAGTTCAGGTTTGCCAGCCCCTGGAAAGACAATTCACCTCCTGTGTCTAAAATAGGCTTAGAATGGTGAGAGAAAGCCAAAATGGACACTGTTGAACACAGACAAATTATCTTAAGAAACTTCATCCAACTACTGTTATTCATCATCTTGAACTATTCTGAGTGTTTCCTGTACAGAAGTTCAGGTTTGCCAGCCCCTGGAAAGACAATTCACCTCCTGTGTCTAAAATAGGCTTAGAATGGTGGGAGAAAGCCAAAATGGACACTGTTGAATACAGACAAATTATCTTAAGAAACTTGATCTTACTAATGTAATTCATCATCTTGAACTATTCTGAGTGTTTCCTGTACAGAAGTTCAGATTTGCCAGCCCCTGGAAAGACAATTCACCTCCTGTGTCTAAAATAGGCTGGTGAGAATGGTGAATTAGAATGGACAATTAGAATGGTGAGAGAAAGCCAAAATGGACACTGTTGAATACAGACAAATTATCTTAAGAAACTTCATCCAACTACTGTAATTCATCATCTTGAACTATTCTGAGTGTTTCCTGTACAGAAGTTCAGGTTTGCCAGCCCCTGGAAAGACAATTCACCTCCTGTGTCTAAAACAGGCTGGTGAGAATGGTGAATTAGAATGGAGTATTAGAATGGTGAGAGAAAGCCAAAATGGACACTGTTGAATACAGACAAATTATCTTAAGAAACTTCATCCAACTACTGTAATTCATCATCTTGAACTATTCTGAGTGTTTCCTGTACAGAAGTTCAGGTTTGCCAGCCCCTGGAAAGACAATTCACCTCCTGTGTCTAAAATAGGCTTAGAATGGTGGGAGAAAGCCAAAATGGACACTGTTGAATACAGACAAATTATCTTAAGAAACTTGATCTTACTAATGTATTTCATCATCTTGAACTATTCTGAGTGTTTCCTGTGCAGAAGTTCAGATTTGCCAGCCCCTGGAAAGACAATTCACCTCCTGTGTCTAAAATAGGCTTAGAATGGTGGGAGAAAGCCAAACTGGACACTGTTGAATACAGACAAATTATCTTAAGAAACTTGATCTTACTAATGTAATTCATCATCTTTAACTATTCTGAGTGTTTTCTGGGCGGAAATGTAAGTCTATCAGTCCATGGTAACACATTTCACCTCCTGTGTCTAAAATAGGCTCAGAATGGTGAGAGAAAGCCAAAATGGACACTGTTGAATACAGACAAATTATCTTAAGAAACTTCATCCAACTATTGTTATTCATCATCTTGAACTATTCTGAGTGTTTCCTGTACAGAAGTTCAGATTTGCCAGCCCCTGGAAAGACAATTCACCTCCTGTGTCTAAAATAGGCTTAGAATGGTGGGAGAAAGCCAAAATGGACACTGTTGAATACAGACAAATTATCTTAAGAAACTTGATCTTACTAATGTAATTCATCATCTTGAACTATTCTGAGTGTTTCCTGTGCAGAAGTTCAGATTTGCCAGCCCCTGGAAAGACAATTCACCTCCTGTGTCTAAAATAGGCTGGTGAGAATGGTGAATTAGAATGGACAATTAGAATGGTGAGAGAAAGCCAAAATGGACACTGTTGAATACAGACAAATTATCTTAAGAAACTTCATCCAACTACTGTAATTCATCATCTTGAACTATTCTGAGTGTTTCCTGTACAGAAGTTCAGGTTTGCCAGCCCCTGGAAAGACAATTCACCTCCTGTGTCTAAAATAGGCTTAGAATGGTGGGAGAAAGCCAAAATGGACACTGTTGAATACAGACAAATTATCTTAAGAAACTTGATCTTACTAATGTAATTCATCATCTTGAACTATTCTGAGTGTTTCCTGTGCAGAAGTTCAGATTTGCCAGCCCCTGGAAAGACAATTCACCTCCTGTGTCTAAAATAGGCTGGTGAGAATGGTGAATTAGAATGGACAATTAGAATGGTGAGAGAAAGCCAAAATGGACACTGTTGAATACAGACAAATTATCTTAAGAAACTTCATCCAACTACTGTAATTCATCATCTTGAACTATTCTGAGTGTTTCCTGTACAGAAGTTCAGGTTTGCCAGCCCCTGGAAAGACAATTCACCTCCTGTGTCTAAAATAGGCTTAGAATGGTGGGAGAAAGCCAAAATGGACACTGTTGAATACAGACAAATTATCTTAAGAAACTTGATCTTACTAATGTAATTCATCATCTTGAACTATTCTGAGTGTTTCCTGTGCAGAAGTTCAGATTTGCCAGCCCCTGGAAAGACAATTCACCTCCTGTGTCTAAAATAGGCTGGTGAGAATGGTGAATTAGAATGGACAATTAGAATGGTGAGAGAAAGCCAAAATGGACACTGTTGAATACAGACAAATTATCTTAAGAAACTTCATCCAACTACTGTAATTCATCATCTTGAACTATTCTGAGTGTCTCCTGTACAGAAGTTCAGGTTTGCCAGCCCCTGGAAAGACAATTCACCTCCTGTGTTTAAAATAGGCTTAGAATGGTGAGAGAAAGCCAAAATGGACACTGTTGAATACAGACAAATTATCTTAAGAAACTTCATCCAACTACTGTTATTCATCATCTTGAACTATTCTGAGTGTTTCCTGTACAGAAGTTCAGGTTTGCCAGCCCCTGGAAAGACAATTCACCTCCTGTGTCTAAAATAGGCTTAGAATGGTGGGAGAAAGCCAAAATGGACACTGTTGAATACAGACAAATTATCTTAAGAAACTTGATCTTACTAATGTAATTCATCATCTTGAACTATTCTGAGTGTTTCCTGTACAGAAGTTCAGATTTGCCAGCCCCTGGAAAGACAATTCACCTCCTGTGTCTAAAATAGGCTGGTGAGAATGGTGAATTAGAATGGAGAATTAGAATGGTGAGAGAAAGCCAAAATGGACACTGTTGAATACAGACAAATTATCTTAAGAAACTTCATCCAACTACTGTAATTCATCATCTTGAACTATTCTGAGTGTTTCCTGTACAGAAGTTCAGGTTTGCCAGCCCCTGGAAAGACAATTCACCTCCTGTGTCTAAAATAGGCTTAGAATGGTGAGAGAAAGCCAAAATGGACACTGTTGAATACAGACAAATTATCTTAAGAAACTTCATCCAACTACTGTTATTCATCATCTTGAACTATTCTGAGTGTTTCCTGTACAGAAGTTCAGGTTTGCCAGCCCCTGGAAAGACAATTCACCTCCTGTGTCTAAAATAGGCTTAGAATGGTGGGAGAAAGCCAAAATGGACACTGTTGAATACAGACAAATTATCTTAAGAAACTTGATCTTACTAATGTAATTCATCATCTTGAACTATTCTGAGTGTTTCCTGTGCAGAAGTTCAGATTTGCCAGCCCCTGGAAAGACAATTCACCTCCTGTGTCTAAAATAGGCTGGTGAGAATGGTGAATTAGAATGGACAATTAGAATGGTGAGAGAAAGCCAAAATGGACACTGTTGAATACAGACAAATTATCTTAAGAAACTTCATCCAACTACTGTAATTCATCATCTTGAACTATTCTGAGTGTTTCCTGTACAGAAGTTCAGGTTTGCCAGCCCCTGGAAAGACAATTCACCTCCTGTGTCTAAAATAGGCTGGTGAGAATGGTGAATTAGAATGGACAATTAGAATGGTGAGAGAAAGCCAAAATGGACACTGTTGAATACAGACAAATTATCTTAAGAAACTTCATCCAACTACTGTAATTCACCATCTTGAACTATTCTGAGTGTCTCCTGTACAGAAGTTCAGGTTTGCCAGCCCCTGGAAAGACAATTCACCTCCTGTGTTTAAAATAGGCTTAGAATGGTGAGAGAAAGCCAAAATGGACACTGTTGAATACAGACAAATTATCTTAAGAAACTTCATCCAACTACTGTTATTCATCATCTTGAACTATTCTGAGTGTTTCCTGTACAGAAGTTCAGGTTTGCCAGCCCCTGGAAAGACAATTCACCTCCTGTGTCTAAAATAGGCTTAGAATGGTGGGAGAAAGCCAAAATGGACACTGTTGAATACAGACAAATTATCTTAAGAAACTTGATCTTACTAATGTAATTCATCATCTTGAACTATTCTGAGTGTTTCCTGTGTAGAAGTTCAGATTTGCCAGCCCCTGGAAAGACAATTCACCTCCTGTGTCTAAAATAGGCTGGTGAGAATGGTGAATTAGAATGGAGAATTAGAATGGTGAGAGAAAGCCAAAATGGACACTGTTGAATACAGACAAATTATCTTAAGAAACTTCATCCAACTACTGTAATTCATCATCTTGAACTATTCTGAGTGTTTCCTGTACAGAAGTTCAGGTTTGCCAGCCCCTGGAAAGACAATTCACCTCCTGTGTCTAAAATAGGCTTAGAATGGTGAGAGAAAGCCAAAATGGACACTGTTGAATACAGACAAATTATCTTAAGAAACTTCATCCAACTACTGTTATTCATCATCTTGAACTATTCTGAGTGTTTCCTGTACAGAAGTTCAGGTTTGCCAGCCCCTGGAAAGACAATTCACCTCCTGTGTCTAAAATAGGCTTAGAATGGTGGGAGAAAGCCAAAATGGACACTGTTGAATACAGACAAATTATCTTAAGAAACTTGATCTTACTAATGTAATTCATCATCTTGAACTATTCTGAGTGTTTCCTGTGTAGAAGTTCAGATTTGCCAGCCCCTGGAAAGACAATTCACCTCCTGTGTCTAAAATAGGCTGGTGAGAATGGTGAATTAGAATGGACAATTAGAATGGTGAGAGAAAGCCAAAATGGACACTGTTGAATACAGACAAATTATCTTAAGAAACTTCATCCAACTACTGTAATTCACCATCTTGAACTATTCTGAGTGTCTCCTGTACAGAAGTTCAGGTTTGCCAGCCCCTGGAAAGACAATTCACCTCCTGTGTTTAAAATAGGCTTAGAATGGTGAGAGAAAGCCAAAATGGACACTGTTGAATACAGACAAATTATCTTAAGAAACTTCATCCAACTACTGTTATTCATCATCTTGAACTATTCTGAGTGTTTCCTGTGCAGAAGTTCAGATTTGCCAGCCCCTGGAAAGACAATTCACCTCCTGTGTCTAAAATAGGCTGGTGAGAATGGTGAATTAGAATGGACAATTAGAATGGTGAGAGAAAGCCAAAATGGACACTGTTGAATACAGACAAATTATCTTAAGAAACTTCATCCAACTACTGTAATTCATCATCTTGAACTATTCTGAGTGTTTCCTGTACAGAAGTTCAGGTTTGCCAGCCCCTGGAAAGACAATTCACCTCCTGTGTCTAAAATAGGCTTAGAATGGTGAGAGAAAGCCAAAATGGACACTGTTGAATACAGACAAATTATCTTAAGAAACTTCATCCAACTACTGTTATTCATCATCTTGAACTATTCTGAGTGTTTCCTGTACAGAAGTTCAGGTTTGCCAGCCCCTGGAAAGACAATTCACCTCCTGTGTCTAAAATAGGCTTAGAATGGTGGGAGAAAGCCAAAATGGACACTGTTGAATACAGACAAATTATCTTAAGAAACTTGATCTTACTAATGTAATTCATCATCTTGAACTATTCTGAGTGTTTCCTGTGTAGAAGTTCAGATTTGCCAGCCCCTGGAAAGACAATTCACCTCCTGTGTCTAAAATAGGCTGGTGAGAATGGTGAATTAGAATGGACAATTAGAATGGTGAGAGAAAGCCAAAATGGACACTGTTGAATACAGACAAATTATCTTAAGAAACTTCATCCAACTACTGTAATTCATCATCTTGAACTATTCTGAGTGTTTCCTGTACAGAAGTTCAGGTTTGCCAGCCCCTGGAAAGACAATTCACCTCCTGTGTCTAAAATAGGCTTAGAATGGTGAGAGAAAGCCAAAATGGACACTGTTGAATACAGACAAATTATCTTAAGAAACTTCATCCAACTACTGTTATTCATCATCTTGAACTATTCTGAGTGTTTCCTGTACAGAAGTTCAGGTTTGCCAGCCCCTGGAAAGACAATTCACCTCCTGTGTCTAAAATAGGCTTAGAATGGTGGGAGAAAGCCAAAATGGACACTGTTGAATACAGACAAATTATCTTAAGAAACTTGATCTTACTAATGTAATTCATCATCTTGAACTATTCTGAGTGTTTCCTGTGCAGAAGTTCAGATTTGCCAGCCCCTGGAAAGACAATTCACCTCCTGTGTCTAAAATAGGCTGGTGAGAATGGTGAATTAGAATGGACAATTAGAATGGTGAGAGAAAGCCAAAATGGACACTGTTGAATACAGACAAATTATCTTAAGAAACTTCATCCAACTACTGTAATTCATCATCTTGAACTATTCTGAGTGTTTCCTGTACAGAAGTTCAGGTTTGCCAGCCCCTGGAAAGACAATTCACCTCCTGTGTCTAAAACAGGCTGGTGAGAATGGTGAATTAGAATGGAGTATTAGAATGGGGAGAGAAAGCCAGAATGGACACTGTTGAATACAGACAAATTATCTTAAGAAACTTCATCCAACTACTGTAATTCATCATCTTGAACTATTCTGAGTGTTTCCTGTACAGAAGTTCAGGTTTGCCAGCCCCTGGAAAGACAATTCACCTCCTGTGTCTAAAATAGGCTTAGAATGGTGGGAGAAAGCCAAAATGGACACTGTTGAATACAGACAAATTATCTTAAGAAACTTGATCTTACTAATGTAATTCATCATCTTGAACTATTCTGAGTGTTTCCTGTGCAGAAGTTCAGATTTGCCAGCCCCTGGAAAGACAATTCACCTCCTGTGTCTAAAATAGGCTGGTGAGAATGGTGAATTAGAATGGACAATTAGAATGGTGAGAGAAAGCCAAAATGGACACTGTTGAATACAGACAAATTATCTTAAGAAACTTCATCCAACTACTGTAATTCATCATCTTGAACTATTCTGAGTGTTTCCTGTACAGAAGTTCAGGTTTGCCAGCCCCTGGAAAGACAATTCACCTCCTGTGTCTAAAATAGGCTTAGAATGGTGAGAGAAAGCCAAAATGGACACTGTTGAATACAGACAAATTATCTTAAGAAACTTCATCCAACTACTGTTATTCATCATCTTGAACTATTCTGAGTGTTTCCTGTACAGAAGTTCAGGTTTGCCAGCCCCTGGAAAGACAATTCACCTCCTGTGTCTAAAATAGGCTTAGAATGGTGGGAGAAAGCCAAAATGGACACTGTTGAATACAGACAAATTATCTTAAGAAACTTGATCTTACTAATGTAATTCATCATCTTGAACTATTCTGAGTGTTTCCTGTGTAGAAGTTCAGATTTGCCAGCCCCTGGAAAGACAATTCACCTCCTGTGTCTAAAATAGGCTGGTGAGAATGGTGAATTAGAATGGAGAATTAGAATGGTGAGAGAAAGCCAAAATGGACACTGTTGAATACAGACAAATTATCTTAAGAAACTTCATCCAACTACTGTAATTCATCATCTTGAACTATTCTGAGTGTTTCCTGTACAGAAGTTCAGGTTTGCCAGCCCCTGGAAAGACAATTCACCTCCTGTGTCTAAAATAGGCTTAGAATGGTGAGAGAAAGCCAAAATGGACACTGTTGAATACAGACAAATTATCTTAAGAAACTTCATCCAACTACTGTTATTCATCATCTTGAACTATTCTGAGTGTTTCCTGTACAGAAGTTCAGGTTTGCCAGCCCCTGGAAAGACAATTCACCTCCTGTGTCTAAAATAGGCTTAGAATGGTGGGAGAAAGCCAAAATGGACACTGTTGAATACAGACAAATTATCTTAAGAAACTTGATCTTACTAATGTAATTCATCATCTTGAACTATTCTGAGTGTTTCCTGTGCAGAAGTTCAGATTTGCCAGCCCCTGGAAAGACAATTCACCTCCTGTGTCTAAAATAGGCTGGTGAGAATGGTGAATTAGAATGGACAATTAGAATGGTGAGAGAAAGCCAAAATGGATACTGTTGAATACAGACAAATTATCTTAAGAAACTTCATCCAACTACTGTAATTCATCATCTTGAACTATTCTGAGTGTTTCCTGTACAGAAGTTCAGGTTTGCCAGCCCCTGGAAAGACAATTCACCTCCTGTGTCTAAAATAGGCTTAGAATGGTGGGAGAAAGCCAAAATGGACACTGTTGAATACAGACAAATTATCTTAAGAAACTTCATCCAACTACTGTAATTCACCATCTTGAACTATTCTGAGTGTCTCCTGTACAGAAGTTCAGGTTTGCCAGCCCCTGGAAAGACAATTCACCTCCTGTGTTTAAAATAGGCTTAGAATGGTGAGAGAAAGCCAAAATGGACACTGTTGAATACAGACAAATTATCTTAAGAAACTTCATCCAACTACTGTTATTCATCATCTTGAACTATTCTGAGTGTTTCCTGTACAGAAGTTCAGGTGTGCCAGCCCCTGGAAAGACAATTCACCTCCTGTGTCTAAAATAGGCTTAGAATGGTGGGAGAAAGCCAAAATGGACACTGTTGAATACAGACAAATTATCTTAAGAAACTTGATCTTACTAATTTAATTCATCATCTTGAACTATTCTGAGTGTTTTCTGGGCGGAAATGTAAGTCTATCAGTCCATGGTAACACATTTCACCTCCTGTGTCTAAAATAGGCTCAGAATGGTGAGAGAAAGCCAAAATGGACACTGTTGAATACAGACAAATTATCTTAAGAAACTTCATCCAACTACTGTTATTCATCATCTTGAACTATTCTGAGTGTTTCCTGTACAGAAGTTCAGATTTGCCAGCCCCTGGAAAGACAATTCACCTCCTGTGTCTAAAATAGGCTTAGAATGGTGGGAGAAAGCCAAAATGGACACTGTTGAATACAGACAAATTATCTTAAGAAACTTGATCTTACTAATGTAATTCATCATCTTGAACTATTCTGAGTGTTTCCTGTACAGAAGTTCAGATTTGCCAGCCCCTGGAAAGACAATTCACCTCCTGTGTCTAAAATAGGCTGGTGAGAATGGTGAATTAGAATGGACAATTAGAGTGGTGAGAGAAAGCCAAAATGGACACTGTTGAATACAGACAAATTATCTTAAGAAACTTCATCCAACTACTGTAATTCATCATCTTGAACTATTCTGAGTGTTTCCTGTACAGAAGTTCAGGTTTGCCAGCCCCTGGAAAGACAATTCACCTCCTGTGTCTAAAACAGGCTGGTGAGAATGGTGAATTAGAATGGAGTATTAGAATGGTGAGAGAAAGCCAAAATGGACACTGTTGAATACAGACAAATTATCTTAAGAAACTTCATCCAACTACTGTAATTCATCATCTTGAACTATTCTGAGTGTTTCCTGTACAGAAGTTCAGGTTTGCCAGCCCCTGGAAAGACAATTCACCTCCTGTGTCTAAAATAGGCTTAGAATGGTGGGAGAAAGCCAAAATGGACACTGTTGAATACAGACAAATTATCTTAAGAAACTTGATCTTACTAATGTATTTCATCATCTTGAACTATTCTGAGTGTTTCCTGTGCAGAAGTTCAGATTTGCCAGCCCCTGGAAAGACAATTCACCTCCTGTGTCTAAAATAGGCTTAGAATGGTGGGAGAAAGCCAAACTGGACACTGTTGAATACAGACAAATTATCTTAAGAAACTTCATCCAACTACTGTTATTCATCATCTTGAACTATTCTGAGTGTTTCCTGTGCAGAAGTTCAGATTTGCCAGCCCCTGGAAAGACAATTCACCTCCTGTGTCTAAAATAGGCTGGTGAGAATGGTGAATTAGAATGGAGAATTAGAATGGTGAGAGAAAGCCAAAATGGACACTGTTGAATACAGACAAATTATCTTAAGAAACTTCATCCAACTACTGTAATTCACCATCTTGAACTATTCTGAGTGTCTCCTGTACAGAAGTTCAGGTTTGCCAGCCCCTGGAAAGACAATTCACCTCCTGTGTTTAAAATAGGCTTAGAATGGTGAGAGAAAGCCAAAATGGACACTGTTGAATACAGACAAATTATCTTAAGAAACTTCATCCAACTACTGTTATTCATCATCTTGAACTATTCTGAGTGTTTCCTGTACAGAAGTTCAGGTGTGCCAGCCCCTGGAAAGACAATTCACCTCCTGTGTCTAAAATAGGCTTAGAATGGTGGGAGAAAGCCAAAATGGACACTGTTGAATACAGACAAATTATCTTAAGAAACTTGATCTTACTAATGTAATTCATCATCTTGAACTATTCTGAGTGTTTCCTGTGCAGAAGTTCAGATTTGCCAGCCCCTGGAAAGACAATTCACCTCCTGTGTCTAAAATAGGCTTAGAATGGTGAGAGAAAGCCAAAATGGACACTGTTGAATACACACAAATTATCTTAAGAATCTTCATCCAACTACTGTAATTCATCATCTTGAACTATTCTGAGTGTTTTCTGGGCGGAAATGTAAGTCTATCGGTCCATGGTAACACATTTCACCTCCTGTTTCTAAAATAGGCTTAGAATGGTGAGAGAAAGCCAAAATGGTCACTGTTGAATACAGACAAATTATCTTAAGAAACTTCATCCAACTACTGTAATTCATCATCTTGAACTATTCTGAGTGTCTCCTGTACAGAAGTTCAGGTTTGCCAGCCCCTGGAAAGACAATTCACCTCCTGTGTCTAAAATAGGCTGGTGAGAATGGTGAATTAGAATGGAGAATTAGAATGGTGAGAGAAAGCCAAAATGGACACTGTTGAATACAGACAAATTATCTTAAGAAACTTGATCTTACTAATGTAATTCATCATCTTTAACTATTCTGAGTGTTTTCTGGGCGGAAATGTAAGTCTATCAGTCCATGGTAACACATTTCACCTCCTGTGTCTAAAATAGACTTAGAATGGTGAGAGAAAGCCAAAATGGACACTGTTGAATACAGACAAATAATCTTAAGAAACTTGATCTTACTAATGTAATTCATCATCTTTAACTATTCTGAGTGTTTTCTGGGCGGAAATGTAAGTCTATCAGTCCATGGT